>NC_084636.1:32177655-32242655 GCF_033978795.1 Nerophis ophidion | reverse complement strand
AAGATTACAGTTGGTACAAAATGCGGCTGCTAGACTTTTGACAAGAACAAGAGAGTTTGATCACATTACGCCTGTACTGGCTCACCTGCACTGGCTTCCTGTGCACTTAAGATGTGACTTTAAGGTTTTACTAATTACGTATAAAATACTACACGGTCTAGCTCCATCCTATCTTGCCGATTGTATTGTACCATATGTCCCGGTAAGAAATCTGCGCTCAAAAGACTCCGGCTTATTAGTGATTCCTAGAGCTCAAAAAAAGTCTGCGGGCTATAGAGCGTTTTCCGTTCGGGCTCCAGTACTCTGGAATGCCCTCCCGGTAACAGTTCGAGATGCTACCTCAGTAGAAGCATTTAAGTCTCACCTTAAAACTCATCTGTATACTCTAGCCTTTAAATAGACCTCCTTTTTAGACCAGTTGATCTGCCGCTTCTTTTCTTTCTCCTATGTCCCCCCCTCCCTTGTGGAGGGGGTCCGGTCCGATGACCATGGATGAAGTACTGGCTGTCCAGAGTCGAGACCCAGGATGGACCGCTCGTCGGGACCCAGGATGGACCGCTCGCCTGTATCGGTTGGGGACATCTCTACGCTGCTGATCCGCCTCCGCTTGAGATGGTTTCCTGTGGACGGGACTCTCGCTGCTGTCTTGGATCCGCTTGAACTGAACTCTCGCGGCTGTGTTGGAGCCACTATGGATTGAACTTCCACAGTATCATGTTGGACCCGCTCGACATCCATTGCTTTCGGTCCCCTAGAGGGGGGGGGTTGCCCACATCTGAGGTCCTCTCCAAGGTTTCTCATAGTCAGCATTGTCACTGGCGTCCCACTGGATGTGAATTCTCCCTGCCCACTGGGTGTGAGTTTCCCTTGCCCTTTTGTGGGTTCTTCCGAGGATGTTGTAGTCGTAATGATTTGTGCAGTCCTTTGAGACGTTTGTGATTTGGGGCTATATAAATAAACATTGATTGATTGATGATTTAGAACAGCAGTTTCTTTCATTCCCAAATATTTTTTATACTTTGCAAAATATCGTTGGATAGAACCTGATCGCGGGCCTGATCCCGTCCTCTGGCCGTACGTTTGACACCCCGGCTATAAACCAACAGTGCTTATTCTCCATTCATTTCTAACGGACTGTTTTAATAGCCCACATCTGCGGTCCCCTCCAAGGTTTCTCATTGTGGGTTTGAGTTTTTTCCTTGCCCTGATGTGGGATCTGAGCCGAGGATGTGGTCGTGGCTTGTGCAGCCCTTTGAGACACTCGTGATTTAGGGCTATATAAGTTAACTTTGATTGATTGATTGAATAGTCCATTGAACATGTATTGTATAACATTATGGAGCACTTGTAACAAATGATTCTCTGCATTTGACCCATTACATTACATTTATATCGACCTTTTCTATTGTTAGATACTCCAAGCACTCACAGTGAAGTGGGAACCCGTCGTTCATTCACACCTGGTGGTGGTAAGCTACATCAGCTATATAAAGGTTTTTGCTCATACAAACAATTAAAAATGTTTCTCTGTAATATGACACACGTTGGTGACGGCAAGACATACTTGATCAACAGCCAACAGCCATACAAGTCACACTGAGGGTGGCCGTACAAACAAATCTAACACTGTTACAAATATGCGCCACATTGTGAACCCACACCAAACAAGAATGTGGAACTGCCAGCATTGTCACTTATTTAAAGTTGGTGGATCGTAATAATATGGAAAAACTCTGTAGAATAAAGGTCATTTTCTGCAGAACTGGTTGCATCGTCACTTTATCAAAGGTGATTGATCTTAATAATATAGTAAAAATCTGTAAAATTACGATGTTTGTCCGTATTTATGTAAATATGTTTTTGATCATTATTTTTGGGCTTCACGGTGGCAGAGGGGTTAGTGCGTCTGCCTCACAATACGAAGTTCCTGCAGTCCTGGGTTCAAATCCAGGCTCGTGATCTTTCTGTGTGGAGTTTGCATGTTCTCCCCGTGAATGCGTGGGTTCCCTCCGGGTACTCCGGCTTCCTCCCACTTCCAAAGACATGCACCTGGGGATAGGTTGATTGGCAACACTAAATTGGCCCTAGTGTGTGAATGTGAGTGTGAATGTTGTCTGTCTATCTGTGTTGGCCCTGCGATGAGGTGGCGACTTGTCCAGGGTGTACCCCGCCTTCCGCCCGATTGTAGCTGAGATAGGCGCCAGCGCCCCCCGCGACCCCAAAAGGGAATAAGCGGTAGAAAATGGATGGATGGATGATCATTATTTGGTTTACAATGTTTTACTTTAATTTTACAGTTTTTGTAGATGACCGTTTTTTTTACAGATTTTTTTTTTTTTTTGTGTGGGTAAACATGACAGCGTATAGGCTACTGAGAGCTAGCAGCTACACAACAGCCAAGCACACAAGCTAAACATACGTAATAAGTGTCCTTAATTAAACAGCAATAGTCAACATAAAGAAGTAATAATTTTTAGTAGACTAAAATGTATTTTGATATTTTTCGATACTTTCCTACATAAAGGGGACCACGTTAATTTAACAAAAACATTTCATGGTACATGAAACATATGTTTATTATTGCAATTTAGTCCTTCAATAAAATAGACAACTTGTCTTTTAGTAGTAAGTATCAATCAATCAATCAATGTTTATTTATATAGCCCCAAATCACAAATGTCTCAAAGGGCTGCACAAATCATTACGACTACAACATCCTCGGAAGAACCCACAAAAGGGCAAGGAAAACTCACACCCAGTGGTCAGGGAGAATTCACATCCAGTGGGACGCCAGTGACAATGCTGACTATGAGAAACCTTGGAGAGGACCTCAGATGTGGGCAACCCCCCCTCTCTAGGGGACCGAAAGCAATGGATGTCGAGCGGGTCTAACATGATACTGTGAAAGTTCAATCCATAGTGGCTCCAACACAGCCGCGAGAGTTCAGTTCAAGCGGATCCAAGACAGCAGCGAGAGTCCCGTCCACAGGAAACCATCTCAAGCGGATCAGCAGCGTAGAGACGTCCCCAACCGATACAGGCGAGCGGTCCATCCTGGGTCTCGACTCTGGACAGCCAGTACTTCATCCATGGTCATCGGACCGGACCCCCTCCACAAGGGAGGGGGGGACATGGGAGAAAGAAAAGAAGCGGCAGATCAACTGGTCTAAAAAGGAGGTCTATTTAAAGGCTAGAGTATACAGATGAGTTTTAAGGTGAGACTTAAATGCTCACCTTAAACAAACAAAGACTCCTAATTAGTCTGCTGACATATGCAGTAACATACTGTGTCATACGCAGACATATATTTACTAATTACAGACCAGTGTCACAATTTTCTAAAATAATTGAATAAATATTTGTAGAGAAATTAGACAGTTTTATTGAGAAGAACATGCTGTTGAGTGAGAGCCAGTATGGATTCCGAACTAATAGATCCACTGCTTCAGCTGTAATGACCCATCATTCTTGGTCACCCCCTGGGAGGTGAGGGGAGCAGTGAGCAGCAGCAATGACCGCGACCAGGATACATTTTAGGGCGATTTAACCACCAATTGTGTTATCAGTTATGTGGATCGGTTCGCAGCCGAGTGTGAAGCGACCGGAATGAGAATCAGCACCTCCAAGTCCGAGTCCATGGTTCTCGCCTGGAAAAGGGTGGCGTGCCATCTCCGGGTTGGGGAGGAGACCCTGCCCCAAGTGGAGGAGTTCAAGTACCTAGGAGTCTTGTTCACGAGTGGGGGAAGAGTGGATCGTGAGATCGACAGGCGGATCGGTGCGGCGTCTTCAGTAATGCGGACGTTGTATCGATCCGTTGTGGTGAAGAAGGAGCTGAGCCGGAAGGCAAAGCTCTCAATTTACCGGTCGATCTACGTTCCCATCCTCACCTATGGTCATGAGCTTTGGGTCATGACCGAAAGGATAAGATCACGGGTACAAGCGGCCCAAATGAGTTTCAAGGTCTCTCCCTTAGAGATAGGGTGAGAAGCTCTGCCATCCGGGAGGAACTCAAAGTAAAGCCGCTGCTCCTTCACATCGAGAGGAGCCAGATGAGGTGGTTCGGGCATCTGGTCAGGATGCCACCCGAACGCCTCCCTAGGGAGGTGTTTAGGGCACGTCCAGCCGGTAGGAGGCCACGGGGAAGACCCAGGACACGTTGGGAAGACTATGTCTCCCGGCTGGCCTGGGAACGCCTCGGGATCCCCCGGGAAGAGCTAGACGAAGTGGCTGGAGATAGGGCTCCAGTACTCTGGAATGCCCTCCCGGTAACAGTTCGAGATGCTACCTCAGTAGAAGCATTTAAGTCTCATCTTAAAACTCATCTGTATACTCTAGCCTTTAAATAGACCTCCTTTTTAGACCAGTTGATCTGCCGCTTCTTTTCTTTCTCCTATGTCCCCCCCTCCCTTGTGGAGGGGGTCCGGTCCGATGACCATGGATGAAGTACTGACTGTCCAGAGTCGAGACCCAGGATGGACCGCTCGTCGGGACCCAGGATGGACCGCTCGCCTGTAACGGTTGGGGACATCTCTACGCTGCTGATCCGCTTGAGATGGTTTCCTGTGGACGGGACTCTCACTGCTGTCTTGGAGCCACTATGGATTGAACTTTCACAGTATCATGTTAGACCCGCTCGACAACCATTGCTTTCGGTCCCCTAGAGGGGGGGGGTTGCCCACATCTGAGGTCCTCTCCAAGGTTTCTCATAGTCAGCATTGTCACTGGCGTCCCACTGGATGTGAATTCTCTCTGCCCACTGGGTGTGAGTTTTCCTTGCCCTTTTGTGGGTTCTTCCGAGGATGTTGTAGTCGTAATGATTTGTGCAGTCCTTTGAGACATTTGTGATTTGGGGCTATATAAATAAACATTGATTGATTGATTGATAGGGAAGTCTGGGCTTCCCTGCTTAGGCTGCTGCCCCCGCGACCCGACCTCGGATAAGCGGAAGATGATGGATGGATGGATGTGTTATCAGCAGTATTTTGACAATGCGCGCCTGTGTGGAAAAAAAAGGTGTATGAATGTGGCGAAAAGGTGCGGGTGTTGCTCACCCATGCGGATCAGCTCCGTGTTGAGGGCCCGCAGCCAGTACAGGTCCACGTCGTCCAGGTCGTAGCGGCACATGGCCTCCGCCAGCTCCTTGATGTTCACGTAGCCCGGCTCCGCCGCCTCCTGGCCGGAGCACTGGATGTACTTCTTCTGGTGGCTGTAGAGAACCTCTTTGGACTTCTCCGCCATGATCCTGCCACCCCAGGGACACGCCCACAGAATGAGACCGGAGAGCCCTTTTGAGGCGTCCCGACTGGAACAGCGCTACCTGACCGACGCCTGCGGGATGGTGTCCGGACTGGCCAGGACCTGGACCCCTTTCTCCCACTCCTGCTTCCAGGAGTCGGCCAGCAGGTAGTAGTCCTCCGGCGGGATGTGGTGGGAGTCCGGCAGCTTCATGGCGCTGATCAGGTCTTTTCGGAACACCTGCCGAGACACGCCTACAATCAGGGGGGGGGGGGCGGGCCCACATAGGCGGGAACCTACTTCAGCCGGCTTCTTGAGGTCCGGGGCGGGCGTGCCGGGTTTGCTGCCATACTTGTTGGACGAGCAGAAGGACGTTGAGGGACCTGAAAGGGCAAACAGAACGTAGGCTCAGGAGGTTTTCTGCGGCTGTAGACCACCACCACGTATCCTCCACTCTTTTGGAAGAATTCTAATCAGGGGCGTCCGAACTGAAGGATACATTTTGTACACTTCAAAGTCGTACCAAAGACTAGAAAAACAGGACCCATTACCTCCCTGCTTGGCACTCAGCATCAAAAGTTGGAATTGGGGGTTAAATCAACGAAAATTATTCCCGGGCGTGGCCACCGCGGCTGCTCACTGCTCCCCTCACCTCGCAGGGGATTATCAGGGGTGATGGGTCGAATGCAGAGAATAATTTTATGTGACAATCCTTGGTACTTTAACTTTTAAAGATGCTTAAGCCAACACAGGCCTGTCAACAATATGCTAAACCATCTGCACAACAGCCATAAGTTAGCGTCGCTATCGCTAACATGGTAGCATATTCTGCAAAATTTGGCCCCAAATAAGGTAAACATCTTAATACTGCAGTAGTGTTAGCCACTAGACCAGAACATTCAGATAGCATTGTTTAGTATCCTGGCCACTGATTGACTTAGCTTTAGGTAGCATTACCAAAATGAGCATAATAACTTTTTAAGCCAATTTAAAAACAGGTGGATGCCTCAGACTCGTAACTTGGTACTTGACACATGCTAACTGTTTCCATGCCAACGCTACCATGCTAGGATGCCAACAGTAGCATGCTAACTTTTTAAGCAGATTTTGCAGCCGAACCCCTCAGACTCGTAATTTGACACATGCTAACTGTTAGCATGCTAACGTTACCATGCTAGAATGGCAACAGTAACATGCTAACATTTTAAGCCAATTTTTCAGCCGAATGCCTCAGATTCGTAACTTGGTACTTGACACATGCTAACTGTTTACATGCTAACGTTACAATTCTAGAATGCCGACATGGCATGGTAATTTTTTTAAGCCAATTTTGCAGCCGAACGCCCCGGACTCGTAACGTGGTACTTGACACATGCTAACTGTTTGCATACTAACATTACCATGCTAGAATGCCAACGGTAGCATGCTAACTTTTTAGGCCAATTTTTAAGCTGAAGGCCTCAGTCTCATAACTTGGTACTTGACAAATGCTAACTGTTTCCATGCCAACGCTACCATGATAGGATGCCAACAGTAGCATGCTAACGTTTTAAGCAGATTTTGCAGCCGAACCCCTCAGACTCGTAACTTGACACATGCTAACTGTTAGCATGCTAACGTTACCATGCTAGAATGGCAACAGTAACATGCTAACATTTTAAGCCAATTTTTCAGCCGAATGCCTCAGATTCGTAACTTGGTACTTGACACATGCTAACTGTTTACATGCTAACGTTACAATTCTAGAATGCCGACATGGCATGGTAATTTTTTTAAGCCAATTTTGCAGCCGAACGCCCCGAACTCGTAACGTGGTACTTGACACATGCTAACTGTTTGCATACTAACGTTACCATGCTAGAATGGCAACAGTAACATGCTAACATTTTAAGCCAATTTTTCAGCCGAATGCCTCAGACTCATAACTTGGTACTTGACAAATGCTAACTGTTTCCATGCCAACGCTACCATGATAGGATGCCAACAGTAGCATGCTAACTTTTTAAGCAGATTTTGCAGCCGAACCCCTCAGACTCGTAACTTGACACATGCTAACTGTTAGCATGCTAACATTACCATGATAGAATGGCAACAGTAACATGCTAAAATTTTAAGCCAATTTTTCAGCCGAATGCCTCAGATTCGTAACTTGGTACTTGACACATGCTAACTGTTTACATGCTAACGTTACAATTCTAGAATGCCGACATGGCATGGCAATTTTTTAAGCCAATTTTGCAGCCGAACGCCTCGGACTCGTAACGTGGTACTCGACACATGCTAACTGTTTGCATACTAACTTTATCATGCTAGAATGCCAACAGTAGCATGCTAACTTTTTAGGCCAATTTTTAAGCTGAAGGCCTCAGTCTCATAACTTGGTACTTGACAAATGCTAACTGTTTCCATGCCAACGCTACCATGCTAGGAGGCCAACAGTAGCATGCTAATTTTTTAAGTAGATTTTGCAGCCGAACCCCTCAGACTCGTAACTTGACAATTGCTAACGTTACCATGCTAGAATGGCAACAGTAACATGCTAACATTTTAAGCCAATTTTTCAGCCGAATGCCTCAGATTCGTAACTTGGTACTTGACACGTGCTAACTGTTTACATGCTAACGTTACAATTCTAGAATGCCAACATGGCATGGTAATTTTTTTAAGCCAATTTTGCAGCCGAACGCCCCGGACTCGTAACGTGGTACTTGACACATGCTAACTGTTTGCATACTAACGTTACCATGCTTGAATGCTAACAGTAGCATGCTAACTTTTTAGGCCAATTTTTAAGCTGAAGGCCTCAGTCTCATAACTTGGTACTTGACAAATGCTAACTGTTTCCATGCCAACGCTACCATGATAGGATGCCAACAGTAGCATGCTAACGTTTTAAGCAGATTTTGCAGCCGAACCCCTCAGACTCGTAACTTGACACATGCCAACTGTTAGCATGCTAACGTTACCATGCTAGAATGGCAACAGTAACATGCTAACATTTTAAGCCAATTTTTCAGCCGAATGCCTCAGATTCGAAACTTGGTACGTGACACATGCTAACTGTTTGCATGCTAACATTACAATTCTAGAATGCCAACATGGCATGGTAATTTTTTAAGCCAATTTTGCAGCCGAACGCCTCGGACTCGTAACGTGGTACTTGACACATGCTAACTGTTTGCATACTAACGTTACCATGCTAGAATGCCAACAGTAGCATGCTAACTTTTTAAGCAGATTTTGCAGCCAAACCCCTCAGACTCGTAACTTGACACATGCTAACTGTTAGCATGCTAACGTTACCATGCTAGAATGGCAACAGTAACATGCTAACTTTTTAAGCCAATTTTGCAGCCGAACGCCCCGGACTCGTAACGTGGTACTTGACACATGCTAACTGTTTGCATACTAACGTTACCATGCTAGAATGCCAACAGTAGCATGCTAACTTTTTAAGCAGATTTTGCAGCCAAACCCCTCAGACTCGTAACTTGACACATGCTAACTGTTAGCATGCTAACGTTACCATGCTAGAATGGCAACAGTAACATGCTAACTTTTTAAGCCAATTTTTCAGCCGAATGCCTCAGATTCGTAACTTGGTACTTGACACATGCTAACTGTTTACATGCTAACGTTACAATTCTAGAATGCCGACATGGCATGGTAATTTTTTAAGCAGATTTTTCAGCCGAATGCCTCAGATTCGTAACTTGGTACTTGACACATGCTAACTGTTTACATGCTAACGTTACAATTCTAGAATGCCGACATGGCATGGTAATTTTTTAAGCCAATTTTGCAGCCGAACGCCTCGGACTCGTAACGTGGTACTTGACACATGCTAACTGTTTGCATACTAACGTTACCATGCTAGAATGCCAACAGTAGCATGCTAACTTTTTAAGCAGATTTTGCAGCCAAACCCCTCAGACTCGTAACTTGACACATGCTAACTGTTAGCATGCTAACGTTACCATGCTAGGATGGCAACAGTAACATGCTAACTTTTTAAGCCAATTTTTCAGCCGAATGCCTCAGATTCGGAACTTGGTACTTGACACATGCTAACTGTTTGCATGCTAACGTTACAATTCTAGAATGCCGACATGGCATGGTAATTTTTTAAGCCAATTTTGCAGCCGAACGCCTCGGACTCGTAACTTGGTACTTGACACATGCTAACTGTTTGCATGCTAACGTTACAATTCTAGAATGCCGACATGGCATGGTAATTTTTTAAGCCAATTTTGCAGCCGAACGCCTCGGACTCGTAACTTGGTACTTGACACGTGCTAACTGTTTGCATACTAACGTTACCATGCTAGAATGCCAACTTTTTAGGCCAATTTTTAAGCTGAAGGCCTCAGTCTCATAACTTGGTACTTGACAAATGCTAACTGTTTCCATGCCAACGCTACCATGCTAGGATGCCAACAGTAGCATGCTAACTTTTTAAGCAGATTTTGCAGCCGAACCCATTAGACTCGTAACTTGACACATGCTAACTGTTAGCATGCTAACGTTACCATGCTAGAATGGCAACAGTAACATGCTAACATTTTAAGCCAATTTTTCAGCCGAATGCATCAGATTCGTAACTTGGTACTTGACACATGCTAACGTTACAATTCTAGAATGCCAACATGGCATGGTAATTTTTTAAGCCAATTTTGCAGCCGAACGCCTCGGACTCGTAACGTGGTACTTGACACATGCTAACTGTTTGCATACTAACGTTACCATGCTAGAATGCCAACAGTAGCATGCTAACTTTTTAGGCCAATTTTTAAGCTGAAGGCCTCAGTCTCATAACTTGGTACTTGACAAATGCTAACTGTTTCCATGCCAACGCTACCATGCTAGGATGCCAACAGTAGCATGCTAACTTTTTAAGCAGATTTTGCAGCCGAACCCCTCAGACTCGTAACTTGACACATGCTAACTGTTAACATAGTAATGTTACCATGCTAGAATGGCAACAGTAACATGCTAACATTTTAAGCCAATTTTTCAGCCGAATGCCTCAGATTCGTAACTTGGTACTTGACACATGCTAACTGTTTACATGCTAACGTTACAATTCTAGAATGCCAACATGGCATGGTAATTTTTTAAGCCAATTTTGCAGCCGAACGCCCCGGACTCGTAACGTGGTACTTGACACATGCTAACTGTTTGCATACTAACGTTACCATGCTAGAATGCCAACAGTAGCATGCTAACTTTTTAGGCCAATTTTTAAGCTGAAGGCCTCAGTCTCATAACTTGGTACTTGACACATGCTAACTGTTAGCACGTTAACTTCCATCCATTGATCCTTTTTCTATCGCTTGTCCCTCTCAGGTTAGCAGGGGGTACTGGAACCTATCCCAGCATACCAAACTTTCAGCCAATTTTGCACCTGAATGCCATAGATCGATTACTTCGTACTTGACACATGCTAACTTTTAGCATGCTAATGTTACCATGCTACAATGCCAACATTAGCATGCTAACTTTTTAAGCCAATTTTTCAACTGAACGCCTCGGACTCGTGACTTGGTACTTGACACATGCTAACTTTTAGCATGTTAACTTCCATCCATCAATCCATTTTTTACTGCTTGTCCCTCTTGGGGTCGCAGAGGATGCTGGAGCCTATCCTAGCATGCTAACTTTTTCAGCCAATTTTGCAGCCGAACGCCTTAGACTGATAACTTAGTACTTGACACTTGCTAACTGTTAGCATGCTAACGCTACCATGCTGACTCTTTAAGCCAATTTGGCAGCCTCAGACTCATAACTTGGTACTTGACACATTCTAAGACTATTAGCCAAATTTGTAACCAAACACCCCAGAGTAACATGACTTAGTACCTGACATATGCTAACTAACATGCTAATATTAACATGCCAATTTTTATTAGCCAATATTGCAGCTGAATGCCGTAGACTCAACTTGTTTCTTAACACATGTTGGCATGTTAACTTTAACTTGCTAACTTTTTCAGCCAATTCCACAGCCAAACACCTCAGACTTATAACTTGGTTCTTGACACATCCTTACTTTATTTTAACCTTATTTTCCAGTCAAATGCCTCAGAGTCATATAACTTGGTACTTGACACATGCTAACAATAACATGGTAGCATGTGCATGCTGACATTAACGTACCAACTTTTGAAGCCAATTTTGCAGCGGAACATTTCAGAGTCATATGACTTGGTACTTGACACATGGCAATGTTAACATGCTAGCATTCTTACATTAACGTGCTAACTTTTTTAGTCATTTTTGCAGCCGAACACCTCCGACTCATAACTTGGTATTTGAAACATGCTAATATTAAAGTGAAAACTTGTGTAGCCAATTTTGCAGCTAAACAACCTCAGACTTATAACTTGGTACTTGACACATGCTAACTGTTAGCATCCTAACGTTACCATGATATAGTGCTATAATTAGCATGCTAACTTTTTCAGCGAAATTTGTAGCCGAACACTTCAGACTCAAACTAGGTACTTGACCCATTCAAACAATAACATGCTGGAATGCTAACATTAATGTGCCAACCTTTTAGCCATTTTTGCAGCCAAACACCTCTGACTTATAACTTGGTATTTGACACATTTCAACATTAACGTGCAAACTTTTTCAGCCAATTTTGCAGCTCAACCCCTCAGACTCATAATTTGGTACTTGACACACGCTAACTGTTAGCATCCTAACGTTACCATGCTAGAATGCCAACATTAGCATGCTAACTTTTTCAGCCGAAAGCGTCAGACTCATAACTTGGTACTTGACATATTTTAGGACTTTTAGCCAAATTTTGTAGCCAAACACCCCAGAGTAACATGCTAACATGCTTGACACATGCTAACAATAACATGCTAGCATGGGCATGCTGGCATAAACGGGCCAACTTTTTAAGCCGATTTTGCAGCCCAACATTTCAGAGTCATATGACTTGGTACTTGACACATGGCAATGTTAACATGCTAGCATTCTTACATTAACGTGCTAACTTTTTTAGTCATTTTTGCAGCCGAACACCTCCGACTCATAACTTGGTATTTGAAACATGCTAATATTAAAGTGAAAACTTGTGTAGCCAATTTTGCAGCTTAACAACCTCAGACTTATAACTTGGTACTTGATACATGCTAACTGTTAGCATCCTAACGTTACCATGATATAGTGCTATTATTAGCATGCTAACTTTTTCAGCAAAATTTGTAGCCGAACACTTCAGACTCAAACTTGGTACTTGACCCATGCAAACAATAACATGCTGGAATGCTAACATTAATGTGCCAACCTTTTAGCCATTTTTGCAGCCAAAAACCTCTGACTTACAACTTGGTATTTGACACATTTCAACATTAACGTGCAAACTTTTTCAGCCAATTTTGCAGCTGAACCCCTCAGACTCATAACTTGGTACTTGACACATGCTAACTGTTAGCATCCTAACGTTACCATGCTAGAATGCCAACATTAGCATGCTAACTTTTTCAGCCTATTTTGCAGCCGAAAGCGTCAGACTCATAACTTGGTACTTGACATATTTTAGGACTTTTAGCCAAATTTTGTAGCCAAACACCTCAGAGTAACATGCTAACATGCTTGACACATGCTAACAACAACATGCTAGCATGGGCATGCTGACATAAACGTACCAACTTTTTAAGCCAATTTTGCAGCGGAACATTTCAGAGTCATATGACTTGGTACTTGACACATGGCAATGTTAACATGCTAGCATTCTTACATTAACGTGCTAACTTTTTTAGTCATTTTTTGCAGCCGAACACCTCCGACTCATAACTTGGTATTTGAAACATGCTAATATTAAAGTGAAAACTTGTGTAGCCAATTTTGCAGCTTAACAACCTCAGACTTATAACTTGGTACTTGATACATGCTAACTGTTAGCATCCTAACGTTACCATGATATAGTGCTATAATTAGCATGCTAACTTTTTCAGCGAAATTTGTAGCCGAACACTTCAGACTCAAACTTGGTACTTGACCCATGCAAACAATAACATGCTGGAATGCTAACATTAATGTGCCAACCTTTTAGCCATTTTTGCAGCCAAACACCTCTGACTTACAACTTGGTATTTGACACATTTCAACATTAACGTGCAAACTTTTTCAGCCAATTTTGCAGCTGAACCCCTCAGACTCATAACTTGGTACTTGACACATGCTAACTGTTAGCATCCTAACGTTACCATGCTAGAATGCCAACATTAGCATGCTAACTTTTTCAGCCTATCTTGCAGCCGAAAGCGTCAGACTCATAACTTGGTACTTGACATATTTTAGGACTTTTAGCCAAATTTTGTAGCCAAACACCCCAGAGTAACATGCTAACATGCTTGACACATGCTAACAACAACATGCTAGCATGGGCATGCTGACATAAACGGGCCAACTTTTTAAGCCGATTTTGCAGCCCAACATTTCAGAGTCATATGACTTGGTACTTGACACATGGCAATGTTAACATGCTAGCATTCTTACATTAACGTGCTAACTTTTTTAGTCATTTTTGCAGCCGAACACCTCCGACTCATAACTTGGTATTTGAAACATGCTAATATTAAAGTGAAAACTTGTGTAACCAATTTTGCAGCTTAACAACCTCAGACTTATAACTTGGTACTTGATACATGCTAACTGTTTGCATCCTAACGTTACCATGATATAGTGCTATTATTAGCATACTAACTTTTTCAGCGAAATTTGTAGCCGAACACTTCAGACTCAAACTTGGTACTTGACCCATTCAAACAATAACATGCTGGAATGCTAACATTAATGTGCCAACCTTTTAGCCATTTTTGCAGCCAAACACCTCTGACTTATAACTTGGTATTTGACACATTTCAACATTAACGTGCAAACTTTTTGTAGCCAATTTTGCAGCTGAACACCTCAGACTCATAACTTGGTACTTGACACATGCTAACTGTTAGCATCCTAATGTTACCATGCTAGAATGTCAACATTAGCATGCTAACTTTTTCAGCCTATTTTGCAGCCGAAAGCGTCAGACTCATAACTTGGTACTTGACATATTTTAGGACTTTTAGCCAAATTTTGTAGCCAAACACCCCAGAGTAACATGCTAACATGCTTGACACATGCTAACAATAACATGCTAGCATGGGCATGCTGACATAAACGGGCCAACTTTTTAAGCCGATTTTGCAGCCCAACATTTCAGAGTCATATGACTTGGTACTTGACACATGGCAATGTTAACATGCTAGCATTCTTACATCAACATGCTAACTTTTTTAGTCATTTTTGCAGCCGAACACCTCCGACTCATAACTTGGTATTTGAAACATGCTAATATTAAAGTGAAAACTTGTGTAGCCAATTTTGCAGCTAAACAACCTCAGAATTATAACTTGGTACTTGACACATGCTAACTGTTAGCATCCTAACGTTACCATGATATAGTGCTATAATTAGCATGCTAACTTTTTCAGCGAAATTTGTAGCCGAACACTTCAGACTCAAACTTGGTACTTGACCCATGCAAACAGTAACATGCTGGAATGCTAACATTAATGTGCCAACCTTTTAGCCAATTTTGCAGCCAAATGCCTCAGACTCCTAACTTGGTTCATGACACACGTTAGCATGCTGGTATTAGCATGCTAACTTTTTCAGCCCAACGACTCAGATTCATAACTTGGTACTTGACACATGCTAACAATAAAATGCTGGAATGCTAACATTAACTTGCAAACTTTTTCAGCCAATTTTGCAGGTAAACACCTCAGACTCATAACTTGGTACTTGACGCATGCTAACAATAACATGCTGGAATACTAAAATTAACGTGCCATCCTTTAAGCTAATTTTGCAGCCCAAAACTTCAGACAGATAACTTAACACATGCTAACTGTTAACATCCTTACATTAGCGTTCCGGTATGCTGACCTTTCCAGTCAGTTATATCGCCGAACACCCCTAGAGGTTTACTTGCTACCTGACACATGTTAACCGGTAATATGCTAACGTTAGCATTTCAGCAAAGTAACATTGGTATGCTAACTTTTTAGCCAATTTTGCAGCTTAACACCAGTCTCATAACTTGTTTAACACGTTAGCATGCTAACATTAACTTGATAACTTTTGTAGTCAATTCTACAGCCAAACACCTCAGACTTATACCTTTGAACTTGACACATGCTAACTTTTTTAACTTATTTTGTAGCCGAACACCTCAACAATAATAACATGCTAGCATGTACATGCTGACATTATCGTGCCAACTTTTCTAGCCATTTTTTTCAGCCGAAAACTTCCGCCTTATAACTTGGTATTTGACACATGCTAACATTAACGTGCAAACTTTTTGTAGCCAATTTTGCAGCTGAACACCTCAGAGTTATAACTTGGTACTTGACACATGCCAACTGTTAGCATCCTAAAGTTGCCATGCTAGAATGCTAACATTAGCATGCTAACTTTTTTGGCCGATTTTGCAGCCGAAAGCCTCAGACTCATAACTTGGTACTTGACACATGCTGGAATGCTAACATTAATGTGCCAACCTTTTAGCCCATTTTGCAGCCAAACGCCTCATGTTCAGAACTTTGTTCTTGACACATGTTAGCATGCTGATATTAACTTGCACACATTTTAAGCTAATTTTGCAGCCGAAAACTTCAGACTCATAACTTAACATAGCTCGGTTGGTAGAGTGGCCGTGCCAGCAACTGGAGAGTTGCAGGTTCGATTCCCGCTTGTGCCATCCTAGTTACTGCCATTGTGTCCTTGGGCAAGACACTTTACCCACCTGCTCCCAGTGCCACCCACACTGTTTTAAATGTAACTTAGATATTGGGTTTCACTATGTAAAGCGCTTTGAGTCACTTGAGAAAAGCGCTATATAAATATAATTCACTAACACATGCTAACTGTTAACATCCTTACATTAGCATTCCGGCATGCTGACCTTTCCGGGCAGTTTTATAGCCAAACACCCTTAAAAGGTCTACGACTTGCTGCCTGACACGTTAACATGCTAACGATAATATGCTAATGTTAGCATTTCAACATAGCAACACTAGCATGCTAACTTTTTAGGCAATTTTACAAGCGTACGCTTTACAGTTGTGTGACATGGTACTTGACACGTTGTAACCGCTAGCATGCTAACGTTAGCATTTAGCTTCGGCTTGCGACTTTCTACCATAATTAGATATTCTAGTTATTTCGCGTGTGATCTTCCAGTCCAGCATATTATCGTTTTGCTTTTAGAATGTGTCACGGGCAGAGGTGGGTAGAGTAGCCAGAAATTGTACTCAAGTAAGAGTACAGTTACTTTAGAGATTTATTACTCAAGTAAAAGTAAGGAGTAGTCACCCAAATATTTACTTGAGTAAAAGTAAAAAAGTATGTTGTGAAAAAACTACTCAAGTACTGAGTAACTGATGAGTAACCTGATTACGGCAAAAAATAATGCACAAAAACATAAAAATAGCAATGAGCAAATTCAGAGCCAGTAATATCTCTTAAGCAACTAAAACAATATTATATATTAAATAATAGTACATTAAAATAAAATGGAGAAAAAATGGCACATTGAGCCACAATAACTTAACAGCACCATAGCCTCAGTAGGCATTCATTGATTTGATTGATTGATTAAAACATGTATTAGTAGATTGCACAGTACAGTAAATATTCTGTACAATTGACCACTAAATGGTAACACCCCAATAAGTTTTTTAACGTTTATCAATTACTTAATAAATGACCAAGTCGAGGTGATCTACCTCATATATACATACACATACATATCATACATATATACATACATCATACACGTACACACACACATATATATATATGTATATTAAATATATATATATACACATTTATATATACAGTATATAATTTATATTTATTTATCGTGCCGTTTTTGTTGACATGTTGAAGGTGCTTTAATGAATATACATGCATGTTTAACATATAGATTCCTATCTTTCATGAAGACAAGAATATAAGTTGGTGTATTACCTGATTCTGATGACTTGCATTGATTGGAATCAGACGTTCACGTTTTCAAATGGAGGAGAAAAAAAGTTCCTCTTTTCTGTCTAATACCACATGAAAGTCGTTGTTTTTTGGCATCTTATTTGTCCAGCTTCCATATTCGTTTTTATACACTTTACAAGAAATACATTGGCGGCAAACTCCGTAGCTTGCTAGCTTGTTTGCGCTGGCTTTCGGAGACTCTTATTTTGTTAGCGCTGGCGCGATGGAGCGGCGCTTTTATTGTGAAGACAGGAACTGTGCGATCAGTCTTTAGGTTTATGACGGGAAGTACGGTTGAAATAAAAAGTGTCTTTTTTCCTTTACACTTTTGATTTATTGATTGAAACTTTTATTAGTAGATTGCACAGTACAGTACATAATCCGTACAATTGACCACTAAATGGTAACAACCGAATACGTTTTTTAACTTGCTTAAGTCGGGTCATGTGACCGCCTGGCTCTGTTTGATTGGTCCAACGTCACCAGTGACTGCATGTGATTGGTGAAACGCAGGCATGCGTAGATTCTACTTTGAAGCTCTGTCATTAACCAAAACAAACATTAATAGATCGATAAAAAAAAAGTAGCGAGTAGCGAGCTGAATGTAGATAAATGGAACGGAGTAAAAGTAGCGTTTTTTCTCTATAAATATACTCAAGTAAAAGTAAAAGTATGTTGCATCAAAACTACTCGTAGAAGTACAATTCATCCCAAAAGTTACTCAAGTAAATGTAACGGAGTAAATGTAGCGCGTTACTACCCACCTCTGGTCACGGGGCCAATAAAAAAAAAAAACACTTTGGACACCTCTGATTTTGGGAAACATGTTAAGTCATTTCATGAGGTCGTAAACAAGAAAGAGAGAACTCACTCTCATTGTCAGAAGTGTCGCTGCTGCTGGAGGTCCTAAGACGTTTCATCCTGTCACACCCTGCAGAGGAGACACGGATCATTGGTCACGTCAACACATTTTAACGGGACTGTCAACTTTTCAACAATCCTCCAGGGTTTCGCAGCCTTTTTCAGTGATTCGGAAAGTTGTGACCTCAACCTCCAAAAATTGGAGTAACAATTATTACCTAAATTCTCCGTATTGTCGTATAAAGTTGCAGGCATTCTCCATGTATGTTTTACACTTGAAAAGTGTTAATACATCTAAGACATTCTTTTATGTTCCAACACATTTGTCAACTGTCGCTCATTTTTGGTTGCCCAAATGATTGAGAGATTATCATCACACTTCAACCTCTCTAACATGCCGCTGCCACTTTGCTAGGTCAGGGTTGCTAATGGAAATATGTTCTTTAACGCCTTACCCTGGATAAAAACAAATGTTAAATAAACATGTAAACTAGGGAAGTAAATGTTCATACGCTACCTTGGGTGTAACTTTTTTTTTTTTTTTCCCCTTGGCCTCAGTCTGCACCCCCTCTCCAAGGCCCAGGCTAAGACCGATTTTTTTATTTCATTTTAATCTTCTATTCCCCCCCCCCTTGTTTACCTGTATTTCATCTTTTTTTATAAGGGGCGCTGGAAGCCGGCAGACCCGTCAGCGATCTGGTTCTGTCTCCCTGTAATGTTTGTCTGATCTTGAATGGGATTGTGCTGAAAATTTTAATTTTCCTGAAGGAACTCTCCTGACGGAATGAATAAAGTACTATCTAATCTAATCTAATCTAAACTATATGAACATTTTAATTTCGCTGTCCTTATATGTTACTTATACACACAGTGAAGTATTTAGACCACTTATATTGTTTTAAATGAGTAAATTAAATGGACTAAACTTTGAGTTTATGCTTCACTGATTCTTTTCCTCTTTGGTCCCAAGCACGACGTCCACAGTTTTCAAAAACAATTTGAAATGTGGATTCGTCAGACCACCGAACACTTTTCCACTTAACATCAATCCATCCAGCGGGGTCTCTGGGTGTTGTTGATAAATGGCTGTGGTTTTGGCATAGTAGAGTTTTAACTTGCACTTACAGATATAGCGACGAACTGTAGTGAAGTGAAGTGAATTCAATCAATCAATCAATCGTTTACTTATATAGCCCTAAATCACTAGTGTCTCAAAGGGCTGCACAAACCACTACGACAGCCTCGGTAGGCCCACATAAGGGCAAGGAAAACTCACACCCAGTGGGACGTCGGTGACAATGATGACTATGAGAACCTTGGAGAGGAGGAAAGCAATGGATGTCGAGCGGGTCTAACATGATGCTGTGAAAGTTCAATCCATAATGGATCCAACACAGTCGCGAGAGTCCAGTCCAAAGCGGATCCAACACAGCAGCGAGAGTCCCGTTCACAGCGGAGCCAGCAGGAAAACATCCCAAGCGGAGGCCGATCAGCAGCGCAGAATTATATTTATATAGCGCTTTTCTCTAGTGACTCAAAGCGCTTTACATGGTGAAACCCAATATCTAAGTTACATTTAAACCAGTGTGGGTGGCACTGGGAGCAGGTGGGTAAAGTGCCTTGCCCAAGGACACAACGGCAGTGACTAGGATGGCGGAAGCGGGAATCGAACCTGCAACCCTCAAGTTGCTGGCACGGCCACTCTACCAACCGAGCTATGCCGTTACTGACAGGGATTTTCGGACTTGTTTCTGAGTCCATGTGGTAATATCCTTTACACACTGAAGTTGCTTTTTGATGCAGTACCGCGTAGTATCATGGCTTACGTGCAGTGATTTCTCCAGCTTCGCAGAATCTTTTGATGATATTACGTAAACGTATATGGTGAAATCCCTAAATCCCTTGCAATAGCTCGTTCATAAATGTTTTCTTAAACGGTTGGACAAATTTTCTCACGAATTTGCAGACAAAGTGGTGACCCTCGCCCCGTCCTCGTTTGTGAAGGACTGAGCATTTCATGGAAACTGGTTTTATACCCAATCATGGCACCCGCCTGTTCCCAGTTAGCCTGTTCACCTGTTGGATGTTCCAAATAAATGTTTGGTGAGCATTCCTCAACTTCCTCAGTCTTTTTTTCCCCACTTGTGCAAGCTTTTTGGAAACCTGTTGCAGGCATCAAATTCCAAATGAGCTCGTATTTGCAAAAAAATAACATAAGTTTTTAAATATCTTGTCTTTGCAGTTGAATATAAGTTGAAAATGATTAGCAAATCTTTGTATTCTCTTTTTATTTACCATTTAAACGTGTTAACATCACTGCTTTTAGGTTCTGAATGTGTAACATTATACAAATCATGTTATATTATTGCATATTTCATTGCCCAAATGTATCCTAATCATTTTGTGTATGTGTTTCCTTTAAACCCGTGATTCCCAACCACCGGTGTGGGGACCAGTACCGGTCCGTGATACATTTACTACCAGGCCGCACAGGAACATTAATTAATTTATAAACTACCACTACCAGAAAGTGTTTTACTCGCGGTATAGCTCGGTTGGTAGAATGGCCGTGCCAGCAACTTGAGGGTTGCAGGTTCGATTCCCGCTTCAGCCATCCTAGTCACTGCCGTTGTGTCCTTGGGCAAGACACTTTACCCACCTGCTCCCAGTGCCACCCACACTGGTTTAAATGTAACTTGGATATTGGGTTTCACTATGTAAAGCGCTTTGAGTCACTAAGAGAAAAGCGCTGTATAAATATAATTCACTTCACTTCTTATCTTATTCTGACACAGTTTTGAAATGTTAGATTTCCTGTGCTCTTAGTTTGGCGATCTAGTCTGAGACATAATTTCCTGTTTGTAGCGTTTCTGCGTAATATGGGCCCTTGGGTGATTGTGTAAACAGCATTGTGTGCGTTGCTGCCTAAAATGTAAGTATACAGTGAATATAGCACGGTTATTACTGCTAAAATGCTTATAATATGTTAAATATATGTTGTTTTTTATTTTATTTTAATCTTCTATCCCCCCCCCCTTGTTTACCTGTATGTCATCTTTTTTGTAAGGGGCGCTGGAAGCCGGCAGACCCGTCAGCGATCCTGTTCTGTCTCCCTGTAATGTTTGTCTGATCTTGAATGGGATTGTGCTGAAAATTGTAATTTTCCTGAAGGAACTCTCCTGACGGAATAAATAAAGTACTATCTAATCTAATCTAAAATGTAGTCTTAACTGAGTGTTTGTTTGCAACAATGTTTCTGCTTGACCATATCATTCACCAGCTCAACTTTTGCCCTGTTGAAGGCCTACTGAAAGCCACTACTACCCACCACGCAGTCTGATAGTTTATATATCAATGATGAAATATTAACGTTGCAACACATGCCAATACGGCCTTTTTAGTTTACTAAATTACAATTTTAAATTTCCCGGGAGTTTCGTCTTGAAAACGTCGTGTAATGATGACGTGTACGGGTTTTGAGGAAGTATGAGTGCTGCGTACACACAGCTAAATGTCTGCTTTAACGGCATAATTACACAGTATTTTGGACATCTGTGTTGCTGAATCTTTTGCATTTTGCTCAATTAATATTGGAGGAGTCAAAGTAGCGAGATGGAGTTGGGAATCTTTAGCCTTTAGCCACATAAACACACTGTGATTCCTTGTTTAAAATTCCTGGAGGTGAAAATTGACTATGGATCAGAGCACGGTCAAGCAAACATGAAACACGACGGAATGTCAACCAGCAGGTTTCGGTGAGAAAATTGTGGTTAAAAAGTCGCTTCCTAGCGGAGAAAAGCTGAGCTTGCCCCGCCCACAGCTGCCGTCGACTCCCTAGACCAGGGGTGCCCACACTTTTTCTGCAGGCGAGCTACTTTTCAATTGACCAACTCGAGGGGATCTACCTCATTTATATATATCATTTATATTTATTTATTCATGAAAGAGACATTTTTGTAAACAAGTTAAATGTGTTTAATGATAATACAAGCATGTGTAACACATATAGATGTCTTTCTTTCACGAAGACAAGAATATAAGTTGGTGTATTACCTGATTCTGATGACTTGCATTGATTGGAATCAGACAGTAATGATGATAACGCCCACATTTTCAAATGGAGGAGAAAAAAAAGTTGTCCTTTCTGTACAATACCACATGAAAGTGGTTGGTTTTTGGCATCTAATTCATCCAGCTTCCATACACTTTACAAGAAAAACATTGGCGGCAAATTCCGTAGCTTGCTTGATTGACATTCACGGCACCCGAGGGTCTTGTGAGATGACGCTGGCTGCTGCCAGTTCATTATTATGAAAAAATGACAGAGAGGAAGGCGAGAAACACTTTTTATTTCAACAGACTTTCGCGCCGTCCCTTCCGTCAAAACTCTAAAGGCCGACTGCACATTTCCTATCTTCACAATAAAAGCCCTGCTTCATGCTGCCTGCGCTAACTAAATAAGAGTCTCGGAAAGCTGGCGTGCACAAGTGATGTGCACGCCAGCTTTCTTAGGGATCGCTTGTGCACGCCAGTTTTCCGAGACTCTGTATTTAGTTAGCGCAGGCAGCATGAAGCAGGGCTTTTATTGTGAAGATAGGAAATGTGCGGTCGGCCTTTAGAGTTTTGACGGAAGGGACGGCGCGAGAGTCTGTTGAAATAAAAAGTGTTTCTCGCCTTCCTCTCGGTCATATTTTCATAATAATGATCTTGCAGCAGCCAGCGTCATCTCACAAGACCCTCCGGTACCGTGAATGTCATTTAAGTGACGTCTTGGTGAAGATTGATGATCACTAATTTTTAGGTCTATTTTTTTTTAAAAGCCTGGCTCGAGCTCTACTGACACACCCCCCGCGGTCGACTGGTAGCTCGCGATCGACGTAATGGGCACCCCTGCCCTAGACATTGGTGTCAAGACACCCGTGGACGTACACTTGCGACTATCAGGTAATATTTAACTCACTAAAACACTAGCAACACAATAGAAAGATAAGGGATTTCCCAGAATTATCCTACTAAATGTGTCTAAAAACATCGGAATCTGTCCCAATGCAAATGCGTTTTTTTTTTCTAAACCGTCGCTATCAATATCCTCAAACACAAATCTTTCATCCTCGCTCAAATTAATGGGGAATATGTCGTTTTCTCGGTCCGAATAGCACTTTTTGTTGGATGCTCCCATTAAAATTAATGTGAAGAGCCCCCACACTTGTGACGTCCTCGTCTGCTACTTCCGGTAAAGGCAGGGCTTTTTTGTCAGCACCAAAAGTTGCGAACTTTATCGTGGATGTTCTCTACTAAATCCTTTCAGCAAAAATATGGCAATATCGCGAAATGATCAAGTATGACACATAGAATGGACCTGCTATTCCCGTTTGAATAAAAAAAATCTCATTTCAGTAGGCCTTTAATAGTCCATGTGCCTTTCTTTGTATACTTGTTTTATAAGACATTGTAGAGTATATTATATTACATACAGCATTATACCGTATTTTTCGGACGATAAGTCGCAGTTTTTTACAAAGTTTGGCCTGGGGTGTGACTTATGTGTGAAATTATTAAAACATTACCGTAAAATAGGAAATAATATTATTTAGCTCATTCACGTAAGAGACTAGGCGTATAAGATTTCATGGGATTTAGCGATTAAGAGTGACATATTGTTTGATAAACGTATAGCATGTTCTATACGTTATAGTTATTTGAAAGACTCTTACCATAATATGTTACGTTAACATACCTGGAACCTTCTCAGTTGGTTATTTATGCCAGTGGTTCTCAACCTTTTTTTAGGGATGTACCCCCTGTGAACATTTTTTTATTCAAGTAATCAGAGCAAAGCATTTTTGGTTGAAAAAAAGAGATAAAGAAGTAAAATACAGCACTATGTCATCAGTTTTTGATTTATTAGATTGTATAACAGTGCAAAATATTGCTCATTTGTAGTTGTCTTTCTTGAACTATTTGGAGAAAAAGATATAAAAATTAGGGATGTCCCGATACAACTTTTTCACTTCCGATACGATACCGATATTGTAGCCTTGAGTATTTGCCGATACCGATATCAATACGATACAGGCACGAATCATACATATATTTATTCCTTATTTTGTTTTGTAGAATGTTAGAAAAGGCTTGATAAAGTGATGTTACTGTTACTGATGTTGTAGTGTTAAAACAGAAAACAATAGTCAGCAAGAGTAGGTATAGGAAAAACTGACCCATTTATTATTAACCAATTGGTTACATCAATTTTAACCTTCAACATAAGAGTATTACCTCAACAAATCCAATAAAAACAAAATGTTATATTTAAAGTGCAAAATAACCACTAATACCAACATAATTATACAATTGAAAAGAATAAATTAAAAATAAATTAGAAGACCCTGAAAAATAACCTAAATAAATCCAATAAAAAAAACAAAAAACGTTTAAAGTGCAAACAATTCAAGTTCACTTCAGTTATTTTTTTACTGTCAGCATATGTTGGAAACAACTGTGGGCAGGGACAAAAAACACAAAAACAACACAATATTGTCCACTGTCCAACTGCTCTGAATTAAGAGTTCACAGCTCCAGTTTCACTGACTGACTATACCCAAAACAATGTAGTAATTACTCTTAGTCTTCACTGAAGAATAGTGTAAACACTCTAATAACAAGAGCATAAAACAAATAATAATCAGTCAGTGCTGACTACCCTTACTACTCCTCCTCCTCCTCCTCCTCCTCCTCCACTTTCTGCAGTCCGAGCATAATGTGGAGATTTTTTTTTAAGAAGATAAGCATTTCGGCATGCTGTGAGTTAAAATACTTCCACACAGCCAACATCACTACACTTTGCTGAGCACACGCGTTGTCGTCGTTGTGATCACGTGGGCTGTGCATGCTGGATCAGAGACGCTCTTCTTCCGCGGCCGCCACCAACATTAATTAAGGGGCATTGCCGCCACCTACTGTGTTGGGGTGTGATCAAACCAGTCACCTATTATAGAAGTACTGCAGCGGAAAATGGACAGCTTATATCGGAGCGCTTATATCGGAGTTTTTAGATTCAGTCCGATAAAATCCGATATTCACTTTTTTGGCTAATATCGGACCGATTTCCGATATCAATATCGGATCGGGACATCCCTAATAAGAATAACTAAAAACTTGTTGAAAAATAAACAAGCGATTTAATTATAAATAAAGATTTCTACACATAGAAGTAATCATCAACTTAAAATTCCCTCTTTGGGGATTGTAATAGAGATCCATCTGGATTCATGAACTTAATTTTAATGTGATCAAATCAGTTTAATGAAATTAAACAATGGATGTCCGCTAACTTTTTGCAACTCAACGCCCAAAAAACGGAAATGCTGATTATCGGTCCTGCTAGACACCGAACTCTATTTAATAATACAACTCTAACATTTGACAACCAAACAATTAAACAAGGTGACACCGTAAAGAATCTGGGTATTATCTTCGACCCAACTCTCTCCTTTGAGGCACACATTAAAAGCGTTACTAAAACGGCCTTCTTTCATCTCCGTAATATCGCTAAAATTCGCTCCATTCTGTCCACTAAAGACGCTGAGATCATTATCCATGCGTTTGTTACGTCTCGCCTCGACTACTGTAACGTATTATTTTCGGGTCTCCCCATGTCTAGCATTAAAAGATTACAGTTGGTACAAAATGCGGCTGCTAGACTTTTGACAAGAACAAGAAAGTTTGATCACATTACGCCTGTACTGGCTCACCTGCACTGGCTTCCTGTGCACTTAAGATGTGACTTTAAGGTTTTACTACTTACGTATAAAATACTACACGGTCTAGCTCCATCCTATCTTGCCGATTGTATTGTACCATATGTCCCGGCAAGAAATCTGCGTTCAAAGGACTCCGGCTTGTTAGTGATTCCCAAAGCCCAAAAAAAGTCTGCGGGCTATAGAGCGTTTTCCGTTCGGGCTCCAGTACTCTGGAATGCCCTCCCGGTAACAGTTCGAGATGCCACCTCAGTAGAAGCATTTAAGTCTCACCTTAAAACTCATTTGTATACTCTAGCCTTTAAATAGACTCCCTTTTTAGACCAGTTGATCTGCCGTTTCTTTTCTTTTTCTTCTATGTCCCACTCTCCCTTGTGGAGGGGGTCCGGTCCGATCCGGTGGCCATGTACTGCTTGCCTGTGTATCGGCTGGGGACATCTCTGCGCTGCTGATCCGCCTCCGCTTGGGATGGTTTCCTGCTGGCTCCGCTGTGAACGGGACTCTCGCTGCTGTGTTGGATCCGCTTTGGACTGGACTCTCGCAACTGTGTTGGATCCATTGTGGATTGAACTTTAACAGTATCCATTGCTTTCCTCCTCTCTAAGGTTCTCATAGACATCATTGTCACCGACGTCCAACTGGGTGTGAGTTTTCCTTGCCCTTATGTGGGCCTACCGAGGATGTCGTAGTGGTTTGTGCAGCCCTTTGAGACACTAGTGATTTAGGGCTATATAAGTAAACATTGATTGATTGATTGATAATTTTAAACATTTCTTCGGAAACAAAATTAATCTTTAACATCAATATTTATGGAACATGCCCACAAAAAATCTAGCTGTTAACACTGAATATTGCATTGTTGCATTTCTTTTCACAGTTTATGAACTTACATTCATATTTTGTTGAAGTATTATTCAATAAATATATTTGTAAAGGATTTTTGAACTGTTGCTATTTTTTAAATATTTCTAAAAAATCTCACGTACCCCTTGGCATACCTTCAAGTACCCCCAGGACTACGACCACCCCCATTTGAGAACCACTGATTTATGCATCATATAACTTACACTTATTCAGCCTGTTCGCTATTCTTTATTTATTTTAAATTACCTTTCAAATGTCTATTCTTGGTGTTGGGTTTTATCAAATAAATTTCCCCCAAAAATGCGACTTGTGTTTTTTTCCTTCTTCATTTTCGGCAGGTGCGACTTATACTCCGGGGCGACTTATACTCCGAAAAATACGGTACATATCCTGTTATATTATTGCATATTATATTGCCTAAATGTATCCTAATCATTCTTTGTATGTGTTCCCTTTAGACCACACACACCTAAATCACACTTGTTCAACTTCACCATTAAAGAGTGCCTGAAAGCCTCTCTGTGCCCTACTCGTCCTGGTCCTAAGACCATATCAGACCAGCATTCCGCATCCAGAGTAACCTACTCTATCGCAACCACATTTTCTCTGACTTAACTTTCGCCTGTCCCACTAAACTCACCAATAAGCTTGTTTATATATGTATATTACAACTCCTTTGTATTACAACTTCAGCATTATAGTGAATTGATTTTTTACGTTCTTTTTTTTTGTTGCTGTTTTTATCTGCCACGTGTGGAAAGCCGGTTCGTGAAAATAATGCATACGAGAAAACCACTGTCAGTAACTACGGTTGGTCGCTATATCTGTAAGTGCAAGTTAAAACTCTACAATGCAAAACCACAGCCATTTATCAACAACACCCAGAGACGCCGCCGAATGGACTGATGCAAAGTGGAAAAGTCTTGTGTGGTCTGACGAGGACAGATTTCTCTGTGCCCTACTCTGACCAGAGTCCTGGTCCTAAGAAGATATCGGATCGGCATCCAGAGTAACCTACTCTCACACGTATACCGTATTTTTCCGATTATAAGTTGCAAAAGAAGGAAAAAACATATATAAGTCGCATTTTTGGGGGAAATTTTTCGCCAGTCCCTTAAAAGTTTCTCGCTTACTCCAAACTTTCTTTCTGCTGCTCGATTGTCGTTTTCTGCTTGCATATTTCCCCTACTTCCAGCTTGTAGCCTGAAGTCTGTGATTTCCTTTTTGGTGCCCTTTTTGTTCAGCCCTTCTCAGTTTTTATAACTTACCGCCAATGTTGAAATGATCAATTTCCATAGGTACGGAAGTAGTAACAGGTAGCATCTTTTTTTCCCCCCACAATGCACTTCTAAATTCAAGTGCACCTTTTGTACAGAATGCCACTACGATAGTTTAAAACGGATAAAGTGCACTTTTGTGCATGATGTCACACAAGATATTTCAAATCCTGTCAAAAAAACAAAGGGGCTGCATAATCGGAAATCAAATAGTGTTTGTCCTTTGCTATGAGGTAGGTTACTGCAGACATTATCTCCTTTTGTCGTTGACTATTTTTTTCATATGGTCTTGATCTGGAAATGTTTGCCTCGGCATTTTGATGGTGTGGCATCGAATGGAGATGTTGACATGCGGAGTACGCACTCTTCATTCTCTAGCAGGTGACTTTTCAAATGATGCTACGTATTAGCAGTAATGCTACTTTTTTGTAGCAACGGTTTTGCCCCACACTTGACAAATTAAAGTTGTCTGTTCGACATATTCCCACTTGAAGCCAAACCACCGCCAGACGATGGACCCCCTGCTGTTTTTCTTGGGAATTAATTCTTCCTTCATTTGTTACCAGATTCGCACATTCTTGCTCTCGTATTACCACTCGCACCACAGCTAACATTACCCATCCTGCTACCTCTCTGCTCCGCGAGGGCGTATACGTATGTGACGTATGACGTGACAGTATGTAAGAAGGTGCGCTTGTTTTATGTCTCTGTGAGAAGCAGAGACAAGAAAGAGTGGGAAGACCATGTAGTGTAATGCCAGCAGCTAAAAGCACCTGCGTAAGAACGTATACTCCAATATCACGATATAGTCATTTTCTATATCGCACAGAGACAAACCCGCGATATATATAAGGTATATTCAATATATCGCCCAGCCCTACGTTCAACTAGATGAGGTAATTCCTGAAACGTGGAGTTATGGAGTCTTTTTTTAGCTGATAGGAGAGCGAGCTTGCACGGCTATTGGGTCCATGACGATGACTTCTGTTTTGTTTGAGCCGCCGTTTTACTGCCATGTTACAGACACCGTTTGCATATATATATATCGCTACGAAATATTTTGTTACACACCTTAATTGTTTGCAAACGTGCCATGTTACAGACACCGTTTGCAAACAATTAAGGTGTGTAACAAAATATTTCGTAGCGATATATATATATATATATACCAAACCAGACTTTGCGGAATTCTACAGAACTCCGCAAACACATTTGGAACCTCAAAGACAATAATGTTGAATATTCAATAACATGGCAAATTCTTGCATCCAGCACACCTTACAACAGTGGTAATAAAAGATGCAACCTATGCTTAAAAGAGAAACTGTTTATTATATATCATCCAGATCTAGCATCCCTCAACAAGCGCAGTGAAATCATTTCAACATGCCGCCACAGACGGAAACACCTCCTAGGTAACACATGAGCCAATCACCACGCCCCTACGCCTGCCTGTACCCACCCACTCTGTGCCCTATATAAACCATTGTATGTGAATGCTTCCATTAAAATCTCCTGATGATTGAGGGAACCCCTCATGAAACAGTTCTGTAGAGACGAAGTAGTCTTGTAATTTTTCCCACACCTACATACACATATATATATATATATGTGTGTTCAGTGGCTTGGTGGCTAGAGTGTCCGCCCTGAGATCGGTAGGTTGTGAGTCCAAACCCCGGCCGAGTCATACCAAAGACTATAAAAATGCTTGGCACTCAGCATCAAGGGTTGGAATTGGGGGTTAAATCACCAAAAATGATTCCCGGGCGCGGCCACCGCTGCTGCTCACTGCTCCCCTCACCTCCCAGGGGCTAATCAAGGGTGGTGGGTGAAATGCAGAGAATAATTTCACCACACCTTGTGTGTGTGTGACAATCATTGGTACTTTAACTTTAATTTATATATCTGCAGTTTATTTAGAAGAAAAATGTATTTCTTCTAAAATACCAATTAATGCGCTCTATAGCCTGGAAATTACGGTAATAATTTTTTTTTTTTGAAATATAATATACTGGTATCATATGGGTATACATTGTATCTGCCGAGGTAGTTATAAGGGGGTAAAAAAAAATAATATATGATATGTCAAATTGGGGGCTTCACGGTGGCAGAGGGGTTAGTGCGTCTGCCTCACAATACGAAGGTCCTGCAGTCCTGGGTTCAAATCCAGGCTCAGGATCTTTCTGTGTGGAGTTTGCATGTTCTCCCCGTGAATGCGTGGGTTCCCTCCGGGTACTCCGGCTTCCTCCCACCTCCAAAGACATGCACCTGGGGATAGGTTGATTGGCAACACTAAATTGGCCCTAGTGTGTGAATGTGAGTGTGAATGTTGTCTGTCTATCTGTGTTGGCCCTGCGATAAGGTGGCGACTTGTCCAGGGTGTACCCCGCCTTCCGCCCGATTGCAGCTGAGATAGGCGCCAGCGCCCCCCGCGACCCCGAAAGGGAATAAGCGGTAGAAAATGGATGGATGGATGGATGTCAAATTGGCAAAATAAGGTCGATGTCTGCGGCAAACTCCTGGAGGACTGTTTCTCTCTCTCTGCGTCTACTCACCATAAAGCTGCAGTTGAAAATCATGCTAGTAGCTTCCGCTGACACTTGAACACTTCACTTTATCCCTGCGGGGAAAAAAGAGAGGAGACGTTAGCGATGAATCCCCAACAAAGTCGGTCAACGCGGTCAGATTCCTGACTGGTGCTTGTAACACTATTATGCAATACCAAAGCCATTTATCAACAACACCCAGGGACGCCGCCGGATGGACTGATGCAAAGTGGAAAGATGTTCTGTGGTCTGACGAGTCCAGATTTCTCTGTGCGCTACTCCGGCCAGGGTCCTGGTCTGAAGAAGATATCAGATCGGCATCCAGAGTAACCTACTCTCACACACATACTGTATTTTTCGGATTATAAATCGCTCCACAGCATAAGTCGCACCGGCCGAAAATGCATATGTGATATATTTATTATTATTATTGTGTGAATGCCCAATCATTTACAGAAATAATATTCTACAACTTGGCATTTTCTCTCATCATCGGGTAGCGGGGACTAAATCCCAAACAACGCGGCAAGTTGTTGCAACAAGCACGAGGTGCCTGACATTCCCCCGGCGAGGAGGAGGGAGCAGTGGAGGTGGAGACACACAGGCTGGAAGGTGGAGTGACAAACATCAGTTGTTAGGCCAACAGGAGAAGCAGCACTTGAGGACATTTGCTGCTGACACCAGGGTCTCCACGCCTCACTTGACCTCAACGTAAAACTCTCCTACACTAACTGCGTGAGAGGCGGGGCACGTCAGGATTGGCCGAAAAAACTGTCACAATATCAGCGTTTAATATCGGTCGATATCAATAATTGTGTCAATGCATTTAATATTCTACACCAGGGGCGAGCTACTTTTCAATTGACCAACTCGAGGGGATCTACCTCATTTATATATATCATTTATATTTATTTATTTATGAAAGAGACATTTTTGTAAACAAGTTAAATGTGTTTAATGATAATACAAGCATGTGTAACACATATAGATGTCTTTCTTTCACGAAGACAAGAATATAAGTTGGTGTATTACCTGATTCTGATGACTTGCATTGATTGGAATCAGACAGTAATGATGATAACGCCCACATTTTCAAATGGAGGAGAAAAAAAGTTGTCCTTTCTGTACAATACCACATGAAAGTGGTTGGTTTTTGGCATCTAATTCATCCAGCTTCCATACACTTTACAAGAACAACATTGGCTGCAAATTCCGTAGCTTGCTTGATTGACATTCACGGCACCCGAGGGTCTTGTGAGATGACGCTGGCTGCTGCCAGTTCATTATTATGAAAAAATGACAGAGAGGAAGGCGAGAAACACTTTTTATTTCAACAGACTTTCGCGCCGTCCCTTCCGTCAAAACTCTAAAGGCCGACTGCACATTTCCTATCTTCACCATAAAAGCCCTGCTTCATGCTGCCTGCGCTAACAAAATAAGAGTCTCAGAAAGCTGGCGTGCACAAGTGATGTGCACGCCAGCTTTCTGAGGGATCGCTTGTGCGCGCCAGTTTTCCGAGACTCTGTATTTAGTTAGCGCAGGCAGCATGAAGCAGGGCTTTTATTGTGAAGATAGGAAATGTGCAGTCGGCCTTTAGAGTTTTGGCGGAAGGTACGGCGCGAGAGTCTGTTGAAATAAAAAGTGTTTCTCGCCTTCCTCTCGGTCATATTTTCATAATAATGATCTTGCAGCAGCCAGCGTCATCTCACAAGACCCTCCGGTACCGTGAATGTCATTTAAGTGACGTCTTGGTGAAGATTGACCTCCACTGCTCCCTCCTCCTCGCCGGGGGAATGTCAGGCACCTCGTGCTTGTTGCACGGCGTGGCGCAGTGGGGAGAGTGGCCGTGCGCAACCTGAGCGTCCCTGGTTCAATTCCCACCTAGTACCAACCTCGTCACGTCCGTTGTGTCCTGAGCAAGACACTTCACCCTTGCTCCTGATGGGTGCTGGTTGGCGCCTTGCATGGCAGCTCCCTCCATCAGTGTTTGAATGTGTAAATGTGGAAGTAGTGTCAAAGCGCTTTGAGTACCTTGAAGGTAGAAAAGCGCTATACAAGTACAACCCATTTATTTTTAGGTCTATTTTTTTTAAAAGCCTGGCTGGAGATCGACTGACACACCCCCCGCAGTCGACTGGTAGCTCGCGATCGACGTAATGGGCACCCCTGGGTTAGAGTGTCTGCCTCACAATATGAAGGTCCTGAGTAGTCAGGGTTCTTCTGTGTGGAGTTTGCATGTTCTCCCCGTGAATGCGTGGGTTCCCTCCGGGTACTCCGGCTTCCTCCCACTTCCAAAGACATGCACCTGGGGATAGGTTGATTGGCAACACTAAATTGGCCCTAGTGTGTGAATGTGAGTGTGAATGTTGTCTGTCTATCTGTGTTGGCCCTGCGATGAGGTGGCGACTTGTCCAGGGTGTACTCCGCGCCTTCCGCCTGATTGTAGCTGAGATAGGCGCCGGCGCCCCTCGCAACCCCAAAGGGAATAAGCGGTAGAAATGGATGGATGGATGGTTCTAATTCTTCTTAAAAGGCACAAAAAGCAGGTCAGGTATTGAGAAACTTACATTTATGAACATAAAACTTAATACTATGTATATATATATATATATATAAATAAATAAATAATAGTATAATGAGGTTACCAGAGGTGGGTAGTAACGCGCTACATTTACTCCGTTACATTTACTTGAGTAACTTTTGGGATAAATTGTACTTCTACGAGTAGTTTTTATGCAACATACTTTTACTTGAGTATATTTATAGAGAAGAAACGCTACTTTTACTCCGTTCCATTTATCTACATTCAGCTCGCTACTTTTTTTTAATCGATCTGTTAATGTTTGTTTTGGTTAATGACAGAGCTTCAAAGTAGAATCTACGCATGCCTGCGTTTCACCAATCACATGCAGTCACTGGTGACGTTGGACCAATCAAACAGAGCCAGGCGGTCACATGACCCGACTTAAGCAAGTTGAAAAACGTATTCGGTTGTTACCATTTAGTGGTCAATTGTACGGATTATGTACTGTACTGTGCAATCTAATAATAAAAGTTTCAATCAATCAATCAAAAGTGCAAAAGAAAAAAGACACTTTTTATTTCAACCGTACTTCCCGTCAAAAGCCTAAAGACTGATCGCACAGTTCCTGTCTTCACAATAAAAGTGCCGCTCCATCGCGCCTGCGCTAACAAAATAAGAGTCTCCGAAAGCCAGCGCAAACAAGCTAGCAAGCCACGGAGTTTGCCGCCAATGTATTTCTTGTAAAGTGTATAAAAAGGAATATGGAAGCTGGACAAATAAGATGCCAAAAACCAACAACTTTCATGTGGTATTAGACAGAAAAGAGGAACTTTTTTTCTCCTCCATTTGAAAACGTGGACGTCTGATTCCAATCAATGCAAGTCATCAGAATCAGGTAATACACCAACTTATATTCTTGTCTTCATGAAAGATAGGAATTTATATGTTAAACATGCATGTATATTCATTAAAACACCTTTAACATGTCAACAAAAACGGCAAAATAAATAAATATAAATTATATACTGTATATATAAATGTATATGTATATATATACATATATATGTATATATATATGATATGTGTGTGTGTATGATATGTGTGTGTATGTATATATGAGGTAGATCACCTCGACTTGGTCATTTATTAAGTAATTGATAAACGTTGAAAAACTTATTGGGGTGTTACCATTTAGTGGTCAATTGTACGGAATATGTACTGTACTGTGCAATCTACTAATATAAGTTTTAATCAATCAATCAAATCAATGAATGCCTACTGAGGCTATGGTGCTGTTAAGTTATTGTGGCTCAATGTGCCATTTTTTTCATTTTATTTTAATGTATTATTATTTAATATATAATATTGTTTTAGTTGCTTAAGAGATATTACTGGCTCTGAATTTGTTCATTGCTATTTTTATGTTTTTGTGCATTATTTGTTGCCGTAATCAGGTTACTCATCAGTTACTCAGTACTTGAGTAGTTTTTTCACAACATACTTTTTACTTTTACTCAAGTAAATATTTGGGTGACTACTCCTTACTTTTACTTGAGTAATAAATCTCCAAAGTAACTGTACTCTTACTTGAGTACAATTTCTGGCTACTCTACCCACCTCTGGAGGTTGCAAAGGTAAAAAAAAAAAAAGCTTTTTCCATACAGTGTAAATCTAAATAGCACATCTTAAAAACAAATTTGTCATGAATATTGTCCAGGATTGATTTGTTTATATAATGTCAATATAAAAATATACAACAAAGGAGGCGGTCCTACGGACTGAAAGTACCCGGATGTGACGTCACGACCATATGCTACCAGATAAATACAGTAAAAGAGCTAGCCGCGGTTTCTTTACTTGACACATTGGCCGTGCGCGCACCTGGGCTGCGACGTCGACATTTCCGCCACGAGACGACGGTTTGTCAAATTAAAAGAATTGAACCTCAAACGGTCCTTTAAAGAAAAAAAAAAGAGAGAGGGACTTGGCGCCAAATCCACGCGGGAGCCGAGGCCTAAAATCAAACATGGCGCCACCGCCGCGGCAACATGTCACTTCCTAGTGTGGAGCCTTTAAAGACAGACAAAAAGTCCACGGCCATTAAAGCCCCGAGTCACGTTACGGACGCGGACCCGCGGGGTGTTTAGTCTCCTTAAAGCACCGCCGCCCCGCGGATGGTCGTCAGGGAGCCCGGGTGGACACGGAAACACACACACGGGCATATTGTTCACGGTGCCACCATTTTACCTTCACGTACTGCTCCGCTTGTGTCCGCCTCAGTCCACGCAGGGCGGCCGGCAGCGAGCACAAAGAGTGCACCCGAACAACCGCTCGTCTTTAAAACTGACAGTTGGGTCAAATTGTGGCTTTTTGTGTCCCGCCACTGTGGACTGACTGCTCCTGGTTCCCGTCGGCCTACCAACACGGCACAAGAGCGCTATTGTACCGTGTGCCCCGCCGGGTCCTAAACACCGCCGGTTTCCCTCCAGCCAGCGTGGGTGCGTTCGATTTTAACGCCGGCGTGTTGCGAATGACGTCAAGCGGAATGTGCGACTGACCTACATTATATTTGACACTTGTTAACTACACCTTACAGTCATATAACTTGCTATTTGTCACATGCTAACTGTATCCAATCCACTTTATTTGTATAGCACAATGTTTCCAAAGTGCCGCACAACAATATTGAAGTATTATCCTTAGCTCGGAGCCATGAATAAACACAAATCAAAAAATGTATAAAAACTTGATCATGCCAGCATGCTAACATTAAAGTGCTCCAGGGTGTACCCTGCCTTCCGCCCGATTGTAGCTGAGATAGGCGCCAGCGTCCCCCGTGACCCCGAAAGGGAATAAGCGGTAGAAAATGGATGGATGGATGGATTTTTGAGATAATTTTGCAACCGTTTACCCTAGAGTCATGTTACCTGTTAGCATGCTAGCATACTAATATGAACATGCTACCTTTTTAGCTAACTTTACGTTTCTTTCTCTACACCTTACAGTCAAATAACTTGGTTTGAGACACATGCTAACTGATAGCATGCTAAAATGAACATGCTAACTTTTTGAGCTAGTTTTGCAACTGTTTACCCCAGAGTCATGTAACTCGTTACATGGCACTTGTAAACTGTTAGCATGCTAGCAATAAAGTGCTACCTTTTTGAGCTAATTTTGCAACCGTTTACCCTAGAGTCATGTTACCTGTTAGCATGCTAGCATACTAATATGAACATGCTATCTTTTTAGCTAACTTTACGTTTCTTATTTATTGATTGAAACTTGTATTAGTAGATTGCACAGTACAGTACATATTCCGTACAATTGACCACTAAATGGTAACACCCTAATAAGTTTTTCAACTTGCACGCTAATCAATTCATTCTCTACACCTTACAGTCAAATAACTTGGTTTGAGACACATGCTAACTGATAGCATGCTAAAATTAACATGCTAACTTTTTGAGCTAGTTTTGCAACTGTTTACCCCAGAGTCATGTAACTCGTTACATGGCACTTGTAAACTGTTAGCATGCTAGCAATAAAGTGCTACCTTTTTGAGCTAATTTTGCAACCGTTTACCCTACAGTCATGTTACCTGTTAGCATGCTAGCATACTAATATGAACATGCTACCTTTTTAGCGAACTTTACGTTTCTTATTGATTGATTGAAACTTTTATTAGTAGATTGCACAGTACAGTACATATTCCGTACAATTGACCACTAAATGGTAACACCCCAATAAGTTTTTCAACTTGTTTAAGTCCACGCTAATCAATTCATTCTCTACACCTTACAGTCAAATAACTTGGTTTGAGACACATGCTAACTGATAGCATGCTGAAATTAACACGCTAACTTTTTGAGCTAGTTTTGCAACTGTTTACCCCAGAGTCATGTAACTCGTTACATGGCACTTGTAAACTGTTAGCATGCAAATGTTAGCATGCTAGCAATAAAGTGCTACCTTTTTGAGCAAATTTTGCAACCGTTTACCCTACAGTCATGTTACCTGTTGGCATGCTAGCATACTAATATGAACATGCTACCTTTTTAGCTAATTTTACGTTTCTTACTGATTGATTAAAACTTGTATTAGTAGATTGCACAGTACATAAATTAACATGCTAACTTTTTGAGCTAGTTTTGCAACTGTTTACCCCAGAGTCATGTAACTCGTTACATGGCACTTGTAAACTGTTAGCGTGCAAATGTTAGCATGCTAGCAATAAAGTGCTACCTTTTTGAGCAAATTTTGCAACCGTTTACCCTACAGTCATGTTACCTGTTGGCATGCTAGCATACTAATATGAACATGCTACCTTTTTAGCTAATTTTACGTTTCTTACTGATTGATTAAAACTTGTATTAGTAGATTGCACAGTACATAAATTAACATGCTAACTTTTTGAGCTAGTTTTGCAACTGTTTACCCCAGAGTCATGTAACTCGTTACATGGTACTTGTAAACTGTTAGCATGCAAATGTTAGCATGCTAGCAATAAAGTGCTACCTTTTTGAGCTAATTTTGCAACCCTTTACCCTAGAGTCATGTTACCAGTTAGCATGCTAGCATACTAATATGAACATGCTACCTTTTTAGCTAACTTTACGTTTCTTACTGATTGATTAAAACTTGTATTAGTAGATTGCACAGTACATAAATTAACATGCTAACTTTTTGAGCTAGTTTTGCAACTGTTTACCCCAGAGTCATGTAACTCGTTACATGGCACTTGTAAACTGTTAGCATGCAAATGTTAGCATGCTAGCAATAAAGTGCTACCTTTTTGAGCAAATTTTGCAACCGTTTACCCTACAGTCATGTTACCTGTTGGCATGCTAGCATACTAATATGAACATGCTACCTTTTTAGCTAATTTTACGTTTCTTACTGATTGATTAAAACTTGTATTAGTAGATTGCACAGTACATAAATTAACATGCTAACTTTTTGAGCTAGTTTTGCAACTGTTTACCCCAGAGTCATGTAACTCGTTACATGGCACTTGTAAACTGTTAGCATGCAAATGTTAGCATGCTAGCAATAAAGTGCTACCTTTTTGAGCTAATTTTGCAACCGTTTACCCTAGAGTCATGTTACCTGTTAGCATGCTAGCATACTAATATGAACATGCTACCTTTTTAGCTAACTTTACGTTTCTTATTGATTGATTGAAACTTTTATTAGTAGATTGCACAGTACAGTACATATTCCGTACAATTGACCACTAAATGAATAAGTTTTTCAACTTGTTTAAGTCCACGCTAATCAATTCATTCTCTACACCTTACAGTCAAATAACTTGGTTTGAGACACATGCTAACTGATAGCATGCTAAAATGAACATGCTAACTTTTTGAGCTAGTTTTGCAACTGTTTACCCCAGAGTCATGTAACTCGTTACATGGCACTTGTAAACTGTTAGCATGCTAGCAATAAAGTGCTACATTTTTTAGCTAATTTTGTAACCGTTTACCCTAGAGTCATGTTACCTGTTGGCATACTAGCATACTAATATGAACATGCTACCTTTTTAGCTAACTTTACGTTTCTTATTTATTGATTGAAACTTTTATTAATAGATTGCACAGTACAGTACATATTCCGTACAATTGACCACTAAATGGTAACACCCTAATAAGTTTTTCAACTTGTTTAAGTCGAGTCCACGTTACTAAATTCTTTCTCTACACCTTACAGTCAAATAACTTGGTTTGAGACACATGCTAACTGATAGCACGCTAAAATTAACATGCTAACTTTTTGAGCTAGTTTTGCAACTGTTTACCCCAGTCATGTAACTCGTTACATGGCACTTGTAAACTGTTAGCATGCAAATGTTAGCATGCTAGCAATAAAGTGCTACCTTTTTGAGCTAATTTTGCAACCGTTTACCCTACAGTCATGTTACCTGTTGGCATGCTAGCATACTAATATGAACATGCTACTTTTTTAGCTAACTTTACGTTTCTTATTGATTGAAACTTTTATTAGTAGATTGCACAGTACAGTACATAATCCGTACAATTGACCACTAAATGGTAACACCCAAATAAGTTTTTAGACTTGTTTAAGTCGGGGTCCACGCTAATCAATTCATTCTTTACACCTTACAGTCAAATAACTTGGTTTGAGACACATGCTAACTGATAGCATGCTAAAATTAACATGCTAACTTTTTGAGCTAGTTTTGCAACTGTTTACCCCAGAGTCATGTAACTCTTTACATGGCACTTGTAAACTGTTAGCATGCAAATGTTAGCATGCTAGCAATAAAGTGCTACCTTTTTGAGCTAATTTTGCAACCGTTTACCCTAGAGTCATGTTACCTGTTAGCATGCTAGCATACTAATATGAACATGCTACCTTTTTAGCTAACTTTACGTTTCTTATTGATTGATTGAAACTTTTATTAGTAGATTGCACAGTACAGTACATATTCCGTACAATTGACCACTAAATGAATAAGTTTTTCAACTTCTTTAAGTCCACGCTAATCAATTCATTCTCTACACCTTACAGTCAAATAACTTGGTTTGAGACACATGCTAACTGATAGCATGCTAAAATGAACATGCTAACTTTTTGAGCTAGTTTTGCAACTGTTTACCCCAGAGTCATGTAACTCGTTACATGGCACTTGTAAACTGTTAGCATGCTAGCAATAAAGTGCTACATTTTTTAGCTAATTTTGTAACCGTTTACCCTAGAGTCATGTTACCTGTTGGCATACTAGCATACTAATATGAACATGCTACCTTTTTAGCTAACTTTACGTTTCTTATTTATTGATTGAAACTTTTATTAATAGATTGCACAGTACAGTACATATTCCGTACAATTGACCACTAAATGGTAACACCCTAATAAGTTTTTCAACTTGTTTAAGTCGAGTCCACGTTACTAAATTCTTTCTCTACACCTTACAGTCAAATAACTTGGTTTGAGACACATGCTAACTGATAGCACGCTAAAATTAACATGCTAACTTTTTGAGCTAGTTTTGCAACTGTTTACCCCAGTCATGTAACTCGTTACATGGCACTTGTAAACTGTTAGCATGCAAATGTTAGCATGCTAGCAATAAAGTGCTACCTTTTTGAGCTAATTTTGCAAACGTTTACCCTACAGTCATGTTACCTGTTGGCATGCTAGCATACTAATATGAACATGCTACTTTTTTAGCTAAATTTACGTTTCTTACTGATTGATTAAAACTTGTATTAGTAGATTTCACAGTACATAAATTAACATGCTAACTTTTTGAGCTAGTTTTGCAACTGTTTACCCCAGAGTCATGTAACTCGTTACATGGCACTTGTAAACTGTTAGCATGCAAATGTTAGCATGCTAGCAATAAAGTGCTACATTTTTTAGCTAATTTTGTAACCGTTTACCCTAGAGTCATGTTACCTGTTAGCATGCTAGCATATTAATATGAACATGCTACCTTTTTAGCTAACTTTACGTGTCTTATTGATTGATTGAAACTTGTATTATTAGATTGCACAGTACAGTACATATTCCGTACAATTGACCACTAAATGGTAACAACCTAATAAGTTTTTCAACTTGTTTAAGTCGAGTCCACGTTACTAAATTCTTTCTCTACACCTTACAGTCAAATAACTTGGTTTGAGACACATGCTAACTGATAGCATGCTAAAATTAACATGCTAACTTTTTGAGCTAGTTTTGCAACTGTTTACCCCAGTCATGTAACTCGTTACATGGCACTTGTAAACTGTTAGCATGCAAATGTTAGCATGCTAGCAATAAAGTGCTACCTTTTTGAGCTAATTTTGCAACCGTTTACCCTAGAGTCATGTTACCTGTTAGCATGCTAGCATATTAAAATGAACATGCTATCTTTTTAGTTAACTTTACGTTTCTTATTGATTGATTGAAACATTTATTAGTAGATTGCACAGTACAGTACATATTCCGTACAATTGACCACTAAATGGTAACACCCCAATAAGTTTTTCAACTTGTTTAAGTCGGGGTCCACGCTAATCAATTAATTCTCTACACCTTACAGTTAAATAACTTGGTTTGAGACACATGCTAACTGATAGCACGCTAAAATTAACATGCTAACTTTTTGAGCTAGTTTTGCAACTGTTTACCCCAGAGTCATGTAACTCGTTACATGGCAGTTGTAAACTGTTAGCATGCAAATGTTAACATGCTAGCAATAAAGTGCTACATTTTTTAGCTAATTTTGCAACCGTTTACCCCTAGAGTCATGTTACCCGTTAGCATGCTAGCATACTAATATTAACATGCTACCTTTTTAGCTAACTTTACGTTTCTTATTGATTGATTGAAACTTTTATTAGTAGATTGCACAGTACAGTACATATTCCGTACAATTGACCACTAAATGGTAACACCCTAATAAGTTTTTCAACTTGTTTAAGTCGAGTCCACGTTACTAAATTCTTTCTCTACACCTTACAGTCGAATAACTTGGTTTGAGACACATGCTAACTGATAGCATGCTGAAATTAACACGCTAACTTTTTGAGCTAGTTTTGCAACTGTTTACCCCAGAGTCATGCAACTCGTTACATGGCACTTGTAAACTGTTAGCATGCAAATGTTAGCATGCTAGCAATAAAGTGCTACCTTTTTGAGCTAATTTTGCAACCGTTTACCCTAGAGTCATGTTACCTGTTAGCATGCTAGCATACTAATATGAACATGCTACCTTTTATCTAACTTTACGTTTCTTATTGATTGATTGAAACTTTTATTAGTAGATTGCACAGTACAGTACATATTCCGTACAATTGACCACTAAATGGTAACACCCCAATAAGTTTTTCAACTTGTTTAAGTCCACGCTAATCAATTCATTCTCTACACCTTACAGTCAAATAACTTGGTTTGAGACACATGCTAACTGATAGCATGCTGAAATTAACACGCTAACTTTTTGAGCTAGTTTTGCAACTGTTTACCCCAGAGTCATGTAACTCGTTACATGGCACTTGTAAACTGTTAGCATGCAAATGTTAGCATGCTAGCAATAAAGTGCTACCTTTTTGAGCAAATTTTGCAACCGTTTACCCTACAGTCATGTTACCTGTTGGCATGCTAGCATACTAATATGAACATGCTACCTTTTTAGCTAATTTTACGTTTCTTACTGATTGATTAAAACTTGTATTAGTAGATTGCACAGTACATAAATTAACATGCTAACTTTTTGAGCTAGTTTTGCAACTGTTTACCCCAGAGTCATGTAACTCGTTACATGGCACTTGTAAACTGTTAGCGTGCAAATGTTAGCATGCTAGCAATAAAGTGCTACCTTTTTGAGCAAATTTTGCAACCGTTTACCCTACAGTCATGTTACCTGTTGGCATGCTAGCATACTAATATGAACATGCTACCTTTTTAGCTAATTTTACGTTTCTTACTGATTGATTAAAACTTGTATTAGTAGATTGCACAGTACATAAATTAACATGCTAACTTTTTGAGCTAGTTTTGCAACTGTTTACCCCAGAGTCATGTAACTCGTTACATGGTACTTGTAAACTGTTAGCATGCAAATGTTAGCATGCTAGCAATAAAGTGCTACCTTTTTGAGCTAATTTTGCAACCCTTTACCCTAGAGTCATGTTACCAGTTAGCATGCTAGCATACTAATATGAACATGCTACCTTTTTAGCTAACTTTACGTTTCTTACTGATTGATTAAAACTTGTATTAGTAGATTGCACAGTACATAAATTAACATGCTAACTTTTTGAGCTAGTTTTGCAACTGTTTACCCCAGAGTCATGTAACTCGTTACATGGCACTTGTAAACTGTTAGCATGCAAATGTTAGCATGCTAGCAATAAAGTGCTACCTTTTTGAGCAAATTTTGCAACCGTTTACCCTACAGTCATGTTACCTGTTGGCATGCTAGCATACTAATATGAACATGCTACCTTTTTAGCTAATTTTACGTTTCTTACTGATTGATTAAAACTTGTATTAGTAGATTGCACAGTACATAAATTAACATGCTAACTTTTTGAGCTAGTTTTGCAACTGTTTACCCCAGAGTCATGTAACTCGTTACATGGCACTTGTAAACTGTTAGCATGCAAATGTTAGCATGCTAGCAATAAAGTGCTACCTTTTTGAGCTAATTTTGCAACCGTTTACCCTAGAGTCATGTTACCTGTTAGCATGCTAGCATACTAATATGAACATGCTACCTTTTTAGCTAACTTTACGTTTCTTATTGATTGATTGAAACTTTTATTAGTAGATTGCACAGTACAGTACATATTCCGTACAATTGACCACTAAATGAATAAGTTTTTCAACTTGTTTAAGTCCACGCTAATCAATTCATTCTCTACACCTTACAGTCAAATAACTTGGTTTGAGACACATGCTAACTGATAGCATGCTAAAATGAACATGCTAACTTTTTGAGCTAGTTTTGCAACTGTTTACCCCAGAGTCATGTAACTCGTTACATGGCACTTGTAAACTGTTAGCATGCTAGCAATAAAGTGCTACATTTTTTAGCTAATTTTGTAACCGTTTACCCTAGAGTCATGTTACCTGTTGGCATACTAGCATACTAATATGAACATGCTACCTTTTTAGCTAACTTTACGTTTCTTATTTATTGATTGAAACTTTTATTAATAGATTGCACAGTACAGTACATATTCCGTACAATTGACCACTAAATGGTAACACCCTAATAAGTTTTTCAACTTGTTTAAGTCGAGTCCACGTTACTAAATTCTTTCTCTACACCTTACAGTCAAATAACTTGGTTTGAGACACATGCTAACTGATAGCATGCTAAAATTGACATGCTAACTTTTTGAGCTAGTTTTGCAACTGTTTACCCCAGAGTCATGTAACTCGTTACATGGCACTTGTAAACTGTTAGCATGCAAATGTTAGCATGCTAGCAATAAAGTGCTACCTTTTTGAGCTAATTTTGCAACCGTTTACTCTACAGTCATGTTACCTGTTGGCATGCTAGCATACTAATATGAACATGCTACCTTTTTAGCTAATTTTACGTTTCTTACTGATTGATTAAAACTTGTATTAGTAGATTGCACAGTACATAAATTAACATGCTAACTTTTTGAGCTAGTTTTGCAACTGTTTACCCCAGAGTCATGTAACTCGGTACATGGCACTTGTAAACTGTTAGCATGCAAATGTTAGCATGCTAGCAATAAAGTGCTACCTTTTTGAGCTAATTTTGCAACCGTTTACCCTAGAGTCATGTTACCTGTTGGCATACTAGCATACTAATATGAACATGCTACCTTTTTAGCTAACTTTACGTTTCTTATTTATTGATTGAAACTTTTATTAGTAGATTGCACAGTACAGTACATATTCCGTACAATTGACCACTAAATGGTAACACCCTAATAAGTTTTTCGACTCGTTTAAGTCGGGGTCCACGCTAATCAATTCATTCTCTACACCTTACAGTCAAATAACTTGGTTTGAGACACATGCTAACTGATAGCATGCTTAAAATTAACATGCTAACTTTTTGAGCTAGTTTTGCAACTGTTTACCCCAGAGTCATGTAACTCGTTACATGGCACTTGTAAACTGTTAGCATGCAAATGTTAGCATGCTAGCAATAAAGTGCTACATTTTTTAGCTAATTTTGTAACCGTTTACCCTAGAGTCTTGTTACCTGTTGGCATACTAGCATACTAATATGAACATGCTACCTTTTTAGCTAACTTTACGTTTCTTATTTATTGATTGAAACTTTTATTAGTAGATTGCACAGTACAGTACATATTCCGTACAATTGACCTCTAAATGGTAACAACCTAATAAGTTTTTCAACTTGTTTAAGTCGAGTCCACGTTACTAAATTCTTTCTCTACACCTTACAGTCAAATAACTTGGTTTGAGACACATGCTAACTGATAGCATGCTAAAATGAACATGCTAACTTTTTGAGCTAGTTTTGCAACTGTTTACCCCAGTCATGTAACTCGTTACATGGCACTTGTAAACTGTTAGCATGCAAATGTTAGCATGCTAGCAATAAAGTGCTACCTTTTTGAGCTAATTTTGCAACCGTTTACCCTAGAGTCATGTTACCTGTTGGCATACTAGCATACTAATATGAACATGCTACCTTTTTAGCTAACTTTACGTTTCTTATTTATTGATTGAAACTTTTATTAGTAGATTGCACAGTACAGTACATATTCCGTACAATTGACCACTAAATGGTAACACCCCAATAAGTTTTTCAACTCGTTTAAGTCGGGGTCCACGCTAATCAATTCATTCTCTACACCTTACAGTCAAATAACTGGGTTTGAGACACATGCTAACTGATAGCATGCTAAAATTAACACGCTAACTTTTCGAGCTAGTTTTGCAACCGTTTACCCCAGAGTCATGTAACTCGTTACATGGCACTTGTAAACTGTTAGCATGCAAATGTTAGCATGCTAGCAATAAATTGCTACCTTTTTGAGCTAATTTTGCAACCGTTTACCCTAGAGTCATGTTACCTGTTGGCATACTAATAGGAACATGCTACCTTTTTAGCTAACTTTACGTTTCTTATTGATTGATTGAAACTTTTATTAGTAGATTGCACAGTACAGTACATATTCCGTACAATTGACCACTAAATGGTAACACCCTAATAAGTTTTTCAACTTGTTTAAGTCCACGCTAATCAATTCATTCTCTACACTTTACAGTCAAATAACTTGGTTTGAGACACATGCTAACTGATAGCATGCTAAAATTAACATGCTAACTTTTTGAGCTACTTTTGCAACCGTTTAACCCAGAGTCGTATTACTTGGTACGTGACACTTGTAAATTGTTAGCATGCTAATGTTAGCATGCTAACATTAGAGTGTGCTACCTTTTTTTCGCTAAACGTACTTATTTTCCTCCAATCCTCCAGCCACACACCTTGAAGTCATATAACTTGGTGTGACAGATTAAAAAAAACAAAGCTAATAGTTATTTGTTGTAAGTTGATGTATGGCTATATATATTTTTTCCTTTAGGAAGAAGACAATGTTATGCAGAGGTGTACTTATAACAATTGTTTAGACACAGGAAACTATTTATCGCGGTGTCATTTGTAACAATTATGATCACAATGGGAATTATTCACCTTTCATGTTTGAAATATTGCGGCGAGCCGAGAGATCCAAGTTTGGCTCCAAGAACATCCTAGCTTCTTTCGCCACTTATCATCGCCCGTCCGTCTTGTGTCGCTCTTTTTTTTTTTAACCCGCACCTCGTTTGCTCCAAGCCTGAAGGACGACATATTAGCTAAAAATGCCCTGCTCTCCTCGAACCTGGGCCGTCCTGGCGAGAGTCAAGCGTGCCATCCACCGAGCTAAAAGCCCGAGTTATCAGGCAGTGTGCTTCACCAACGTCCACATGCATATTTAGTCCTCAATAACACACAAGAAAGGACAAGAAAGAGTAAACGTTTACTACAAATTGCACATCAATAGGTGGCGCTATACAAAAACATTCAACGATTAAAAAAAAAGTCTTATCACATGACGTCTGTGATTGTGTTTCTAGAACAAACAGCAAAGGTGCATCAGTCACATTCGGCCCTTTTGGACAAAGTTTTCCCCATCAGTCGTCTTCTCAGCCTGAGGTTTCACAGAGTGACTTTGAAGTGGAATTGATGTTCCGACATTTTGGTGCCGTCGGCGTACACCGCCAATCTGGTCATGTGACCCAGGAACGCGATTACCTTAAGATGTCACCTGATTGGACAGCTGTCACGTGACATTTTCTTTCTACATTCTAGACCAAAATGTGTCGTCTGCTGGATTAAATATGGAAGATATTTTCATTTTTTGTTATTTTTTCTATTTGGGATTTCATCAAAAGTGTGTCATAAATACTTTTAAAGTACTTTTGTGACTTATTACATCTTCTAACTCAAATATCCAAAACCAAAATGTTGTCTGCTGGGTTGACTGTGTAGGTTATTTTTACATTGTGTTATATTTGGCATCTTAGATTTTACCAAAAGCTTTTAAAAAATACTTTTAAATAACTTTTGTGACTTTTTACGCGATGGAACTCAAATATTATAAACCAAAATGTGGTCCGCTGGGTTAAATATGTAAATGATTGTTATATTACACACCCCATTTCCACATGAGTTGGGAAATTGTGTTAGATGTAAATATAAACAAAATACAATTATATGCAAATCATTTTCAACCCATATTCAGTTGAATATGCTACAAAGACAACATATTTGATGTTCAAACTGATAAACATTTTTTTTTTTTCAAATAATCATTAACTTTAGAATTTGATGCAAGCAACACGTGACAAAGAAGTTGGGAAAGGTGGCAAAAAATATTAAGTTGAAAAATGCTCATCAAACACTTATTTGGAACATCCCACATGTGTGCAGGCTAATTGGGAACAGCTGGGTGCCATGATTGGGTATAAAAGCAGCTTCCATGAAATGCTAAGTAATTCACAAACAAAGATGGGGCGAGGGTCACCACTTTGTAAGCAAATTGTCGAACAGTTTTAGAACAACATTTCTCAACGAGCTATTGCAAGGAATTTAGGGATTTTACCATCTACGGTCCGTAAAATCATCAAAAGGTTCAGAGAATCTGGAGAAATCACTGCACGTAAGCGATGATATTACTGCATCAAAAATCGACATCAGATTGTAAAGGATATCACCACATGGGCTCAGGAACACTTCATAAAACCACTGTCAGTAACTACAGTTGGTCGCTACATCTGTAAGTGCAAGTTAAAACTCTACTATGCAAAGCGAACGCCATTTATCAACAACACCCAGGAACGCCGCCGGCTTCACTGGGCCCGAGCTCATCTAAGATGGACTGACGCAAAGTGGAAAAGTGTTCTGTGGTCTGACGAGTCCACATTTCAAATTATATTTGGAAACTGTGGACGTGGTGTCCTCCGGAACAAAGACGAAAATAACCATCCGGATTGTTATAGGTGCAAAGTTGAATAGCCAGCATCTGTGATGGTATGGGGGTGTATTAGAGCCCAGGGCATGGGTAACTTACACATCTGTGAAGGCACCATTATTGCTGAAAGGTCCATACAGGTTTTGGAGCAACATATGTTGTCATCCAAGCAACGTTATCATGGACGCCCCTGCTTATTTCAGCAAGACAATGCCAAGCTACGTGTTACAACAGCGTGGCTTCGTAGTAAGAGAGTGCGGGTACTTTCCTTGCCCGCCTGCAGTCCAGACATGTCTCCCATGGAAAATGTGTGGCACATTATGAAGCGTAAAATACGACAACAAGACCCCGGACTGTTGAACAACTTAAACTGTACATCAAGCAAGAATGGGAAAGAATTCCACTTTCAAAGCTTCAACAATTAGTTTCCTCAGTTCCCAAAGGTTTATTGAGTGTTGTTAAAAGAAAAGGTGATGTAACACAGTGGTGAACATGCCCTTTCCCAACTACTTTAGCACGTGTTGCAGCCATGAAATTCTAAGTTAATTATTATTTGCAAAAAAAAATTGAACATCAAATATGTTGTCTTTGTAGTGCATTCAACTGCATATGGTTTGAAAATGATTTGCAAATCATTGTATTCCATTTGTTTTTACATCTAACACAATTTCCCAACTCATATGGAAACGGGGTTTGTAAGTTATTTTTACCATCTTAGATTTCACTAAAGCTTCTAAAATGTACTTTTAGAGAACTTGTGTGACATATTACATGATGTAACTCACATATTCTAGACCAAAATGTCGTATGTTGGGTTGAATACATGAGTTATTTTTATATTACACAATATTTACCATATCAGATTTCACCGAAAGCTTCCAAAATATACTTTTAAAGAACTTTTGTGAGTTTTTATGTGACGTAAATCAAATATTATAAACCAAAATGTCATATCTTTGGATGATTGTGTAGGTCATTTTAATATTTGGTTATATTTACAATCTAAGATTTCACCAACAACTTCTAAAATATACTTTAAAAGGACATTTGTGACTTTTTATGCTATGAAACTCAAGTATCCCAAACTGAAATGTCCACTGCTGGCTCAAATATGTAAGTTGTTTTCATATTTTGTTTTATTTGCCATTTTAAATTTCACCAAAAGTTTTTAAAATATATTTTCAAAGAACTTTTGCGACATATTACATGTTGTAACTCACATATTCCAAACCAAAATGAATGCTAAAGAAAATGAAAATAAATCGATTTATAATTTTTTTAAAATCTATTTAAAATGTAAAAAAATGTGAACATGTTTTAAGTCCACGTTTTTAGGCCAAAGGGACCTCTTTAAACCTGTTTTGAAAAGGTTTCATGAACATTAAAATAGCAAATAATACATTGTGAGAAGTGGTTTGAATCAAGATCCGGTTTGAATCAAGAATGGATTTGAATTGAGAATCAATTTGAATCGATAATCCTTTTGAATGGAGAATTTGTTTCAATCTAGAATCAATTTGGATGGAGAACCGTATAAGTGGAGAATCGATTTGAATCGAGAATCAGTTTGAATTGAGAATCGATTCTGAATCGAGTTTCCACCACAAGAATCGGAATCGGATCACACGTTCAGCGCCCAAAGATTCACTCCCCTACTGAGTCATATCATGAATTGACTCATATATTGAATCATATCATAAATTGAGTCATATTTTGAATCCTATGAATTGAGTCATATATTGAATCATTTCATAGTCATATATTGAATCATATCACATATTGAGTCATATATATTGAATCTTATCATAAAATTGAGTCATATATTGAATCATAAAAATGTAATCATATAAATTGGGTCACATAATGAATCGTATAAATTGAATCATATATTGAATCATATAAATTGAGTTATATATTTAATCATATCATAAATTTAGTCATATATTGAATCATAATCGTAATTGAGTCATATATTGAATCAAATCCTAAATTGAGTCATATCATAAAGTGAGTCATATTGAATCATATAACACATTGAGTCATACATATTGAATCGTATCCTAAATTGAGTCATATATTGAATCATATAAATTGAGTCATATATTGAATCATATCAAAATTGAGTCATTTTTTGAATCATATAATTGAGTCATATATTGAATCAAATCATAAATTAAGTCATATATTGAATCATAAAAATTTAATCATATAAATTGGGTCATATAATGAATCATATAAATTGAATCATATATTGAATCATATTAATTGAGTTGTATATTTAATTATAATCGTAATTGAGTCATATATTGAATCAAATCATAAATTGAGTCATATAAAGTGAGTCATATTGAATCATATAACACATTGAGTCATACATATTGAATCGTATCATAAATTGAGTCATATATTGAATCATATCAAAATTGAGTCATTTTTTGAATCATATAATTGAGTCATATATTGAATCAAATCATAAATTAAGTCATATATTGAATCATATAATAAATTGAGTCATTTTTTGAATCATATAATTGAGTCATATATTGAATCAAATCCTAAATTGAGTCATATTGAATCATATCACATATTGAGTTATATATTGAATCAAATAAATTGAATCATATATATTGAATCATATATTGAATCATATCATAAATTGAATCATATATTGAATCATATCACTATTGAGTCATTTTAAGGTAAGGTTCACATTGAGTCGGAGTAAAGCGAACGGCACCAGAATGAACTTGCCCGCTGGGTCTTGATGGATGATTGGGACCATGGCACTAGACCAGGGACTGGCACCAGCACAGAGTTCTTAGAACCCAGCAGGCCTGCCCGCAGCCTTTGAGCAAAATGCAGACTTGACGCAAGCAAACACAGAATAAATATCCACAGCAAGTTGGGCATGAAAGTCCTCCAGCAGGGACCACCGAGTCACACCCGTGGACCTCAGCGGTCAAAGGTCAAAGCAGCAGCATCAAGAACTACAAGCAGGACCAGGACCAGGACTCACAAGCCCATCTGCATGTCAGCAAAGTTGAAGAAGCTGTCCACGTCCTGACAAGACGAGTGCTTGTCCTCCGACACAAAAACCTGACGGGGGGGACAAAGAAAAAACAGGAGAGTCCAAAGTCTTGTAGGAGAGAGACGGGCTGGCTCACCTTGGTCCCGCTGAAGACCTCGCTGGCCAGCTTCTTGCAGGCCTCCACCACGCCCTCACCGTTCATCTCCATGGCGATGACCGGACCTTGTGAGGACGACACGGAACGCTCTTATTTTGGAGGGAAACATCCACACGTGCATTTTCTCAACTTACAGCCTTACAATACATTGTTTTGTCCTCAAAATTCTACACACAATACCCCATCATGACAATGTGAAAAAGTTATTTTAAAATGTTTTGCCAACATGTTGTTCCTACAGCGTCACTTGTGGCTAAAGTCCCACACTCCACAGTGCATGGCAGGGCACAGACCAAGACTGAAGTCCAAGGACGCCCAAGACTGGATGGTCCTCCCAATGAACACAGTGGTCTCCCTTATCCGTGAGTGGAAGAACTTTGGAGCCACCGGGATTCGTCGGTCTGAACTGAGTGATCAGGGGAGAAGGAGAGGTGACCAAGACCATGGTCACAAACGGATGCCATTTCTGAGTCAAAAGTTTCCCAGGATGCATCTGAAAGACTCTCAGACCATGAGGAACTAAATTGTCTGGTCTGACGAGACCGAGGTTGAAGTCATGTTTGGAGGAAACCAGCCCAGTACAGGGAAGCACGGCGGTGGCAGCATCATGATGTGGGGATGCTTTTTTTTTAAGAACTGGGAGACTAGTCAGGATAGAGGGAAAGGTGAATGCCGCAATGTACAGGAGACATGCTGGAACGCTTCCCATCCAACCTGAGAGGTGCTGCAAAGAGGAATGGTTGAAGGTGTCCAAAAGGTAGGTGTGCCAAGGTTGTGGCATCGTGTTCAAAAAGACTCCAGGTGGAATTGCTGCCAATGCTGCATCAACTAAGTATCGAGCAAAAGTCTACATGTCATGTTTTATTCTTAGTACATTTTCAAAAAGAAATTCCCAAACAACTTCTTCATATTGTCATTATGGGGTATTGTGTGGAGAATTTTGAGGACCAACATGAATATATTCCATTTTGGAGTGAGGCTGTAATACAATGTGTAAGTAGTGTGAATACTTCCATGATGTCAACAAGAGTCACACCTGAGCTGGTCCACTGCACCAGCTCCTCCGCCTGCTTCTGGAACACCCGCTTCACGTCTTCAGGCCGCATCGACACTTCCTTAGTCTGGACCAGCACGAAACCTTCAGCAGTGGCCTGTGGGCAAGCACCCTGTTCAGTTCCACGTCAAAACAGTCACTTACACACACACCTACCAGTGCACAGACACACTCTTACACATACACACACAGGTTATCATTTGGAACGGAGACCAAGTTGTTGTTCATGACTTATGGGGACCAGCCTTTCTACAGGTTGTGGAGGCATAAAAAAAGTAGGTCAAACGTCCACTGCCCAGTTAGCTCATACATACTGGGGACCCTGGGGGGAAATAGTTAATATGGTTCTTGGGAACCAAATTTAAATAATTTTGCATAATCCACACAAATTTGTACATGACTACTGAGGACCATTTAAAAAAAAAGCAGCGAGTGCAGTACCAGCTACAAACCGATGAGGGGGCTGCTGTGCAAATGTCTCATCTCACACTCAAACTAACCAGTAAACATTTTTTATGGGCCAAAGCTTAAAAATCACTTCGGCATCTTCAGAATGGATCTGACTATCATTTAAAAAGGTTTCCCTTTAGGAGCCTCTTTTTTGTCCCCATACCGTCAGAGGTCCCCTGTAGGTGACTGTGTAAACAGAGCGATGTCCCCATTAAGTCAGCATTGCCAAAACACACACACACACACACACACCACACACACTTGCAGATGCACAGACACACACTTGCAGACACACACTTACATGTGCACAGACACACACTTACACGTGCACAGGCACACACATACACGTGCACAGACACACTCATACACATGCACAGACACACACTTGCACATGCACAGACACACACTTGCAGATGCACAGACACACACTTGCAGATGCACAGACACACACTTGCAGATGCACAGACACACACTTGCAGATGCACAGACACACACTTGCAGATGCACAGACACACGCTTACACATGCACAGACACACGCTTACATGTGCACAGACACACGCTTACATGTGCACAGACACACGCTTACATGTGCACAGACACACTTACACACACTTGCAGACACACACTTACATGTGCACGGACACAAAAATACACATGCACAGACACACACTTACACGTGCAAAGGCATACACATAAACAAGCAGACACACACTGACACACACTTGCACATGCACAGACACACATTTACATTCACTTGCACACACACACTTAGACACACGTGCACGTGCACAGACACACACTTACACAAACTTGCACGTGCACAGACACACACACACACACATGTGGACAGACACACACTTACACGTGCACAAACACACACATACACATGCACAGACACACACTTGCACGCTTACATGTGCACAGACACAAACTTACACGTGCACAGGCACACACATACACATGCACAGACACACACATACACATGCACAGACACACACTTGCACGCTTACATGTGCACAGACACAAACTTACACGTGCACAGGCACACACATACACATGCACAGACATACACATGCACAGACACACACTTGCACGCTTACATGTGCACAGACACAAACTTACACAGGCACACACATACACATGCACAGATACACACATACACATGCACAGACACACACTTGCACGCTTACATGTGCACAGACACAAACTTACACGTGCACAGGCACACACTTACATGTGCACAGACACAAACTTACACGTGCACAGGCACACACATACACATGCACAGACACAGACATACACATGCACAGACACACACTTGCACGCTTACATGTGCACAGACACAAACTTACACGTGCACAGGCACACACATACACATGCACAGACACACACTTGCACGCTTACATGTGCACAGACACAAACTTACACATGCACAGGCACACACATACACATGCACAGACACAGACATACACATGCACAGACACACACTTGCAGATGCACAGACACACACTTGCAGATGCACAGACGCACACTTACACGTGCACAGACACACACTTACATGTGCACAGACACACTTACACACACTTGCAGACACACACTTACATGTGCACGGACACAAACATACACATGCACAGACACACACTTACACGTGCACAGGCATACACATAAACAAGCAGACACACACTGACACACACTTGCACATTCACAGACACACACTTACATTCACTTGCACACACACACTTACACACACATGCACAGACACACACTTACACGTGCACAGACACACACTCACACACACTTACATGTGGACAGACACACACTTACACGTGCACAGACACACACATACACATGCACAGACACACAGACACACACTTGCACATGCACAGACACACACTTGCAGACACACACATGTGTACAGACACACACATATATGTGCACAGGCACACACATACACATGCACAGACACACACATACACATGCACATACACACACTTGCAGATGCACAGACACACGCTTACACATGCGCAGACACACACTTACACATGCACAGACACACACTTACACATGCACAGACACACGCTTACATGTGCACAGACACACGCTTACACATGCACAGACACACGCTTACACATGCACAGACACACACATACACATGCACATACACACACTTGCAGATGCACAGACACACGCTTACACATGCGCAGACACACACTTACACATGCACAGACACACACTTACACATGCACAGACACACACTTACATGTGCACAGACACACGCTTACACATGCACAGACACACGCTTACACATGCACAGACACACACTTACACATGCACAGACACACGCTTACACATGCACAGACACACACTTACATGTGCACAGACACACGCTTACACATGCACAGACACACGCTTACACGTGCACAGACACACACATACACATGCACAGACACACACTTACATGTGCACAGACACACGCTTACACATGCACAGACACACACATGTGCACAGACACACACTTACATGTGCACAGACACACGCTTACACATGCACAGACACACACTTACACATGCACAGACACACACTTACATGTGCACAGACACACGCTTACACATGCACAGACACACGCTTACACATGCACAGACACACACTTACATGTGCACAGACACACGCTTACACATGCACAGACACACGCTTACACGTGCACAGACACACGCTTACACATGCACAGACACACGCTTACACGTGCACAGACACACGCTTACACATGCACAGACACACACTTACATGTGCACAGACACACGCTTACACATGCACAGACACACACATGTGCACAGACACACACTTACATGTGCACAGACACACTTACACACACTTGCAGACACACTTACATGTGCACAGACACAAACATACACATGCACAGACACACACTTACACGTGCACAGGCATACACATAAAGGGTTCTTCCGAGGATGTTGTAGTCGTAATGATTTGTGCAGTCCTTTGAGACATTTGTGATTTGGGGCTATATAAATAAACATTGATTGATTGATTGATTGATTGAAGCAGACACACACTGACACACACTTGCACATGCACAGACACACTTACATTCACTTGCACACACACACTTACAAACACATGCACAAACACTTACACAAACTTGCACGTGCACAGACACCCACTCACACACACTTACATGTGGACAGACACACACTTTCACGTGCACAGACACACACGTACACATGCACAGCCACACAGACACACACTTGCACATGCACAGACACACACTTACACTCACTTGCACACACTTACACACACTTTCGCACATTTAAATGTGCCCAGACACACACTTACACACGCATTTGCACATGCGCAGACACACACTTACACGCACTCACACACACATGTGGACAGACACACACTTACACGTGCACAGACACACACATACACATGCAAAGCCACACAGACACACACTTGCACATGCACAGACACACACTTACACTTACTTGCACACACTTACATGTGCACTGACACACACTTGCACGTGCACAGACACACACTTACACAAACACACACACTTACATGTGCACAGACACACTTTCCCACTCCTGCACATGCACAGACACACACTTACACACACATGTGCACAGACACACACTTATACACGCTTGCACACACACAGACACACACTTACACGTGCACAGACACACGCATGTGCACAGACACACACTTACACAAACTTGCACGTGCAGACACACACTTACACTCTTTTACACACACTTGCACGTGCACAGACACACACACACACACTTGCACACATTTGCACATGCACAGACACACACTTGCACACACACAAACACTTACACACGCTTACTTACACACACACACACACACACACACACACAATGCAGAAGGTATTTGTAATGATCTTGGTGGTGATGAGTGGTGCAAGTTTTGGCAGCAACACAAACATGCCCGGAATCTTTATACACCATGTAAGAAGTACACTTACTGTACTGAATGAGTACTTTACTGTATTATGAAGATCTGATAGTTTTCCCTGTTTTTTATACTTGATTGTTACATACATACATACACATACATACATACATACATATATATATATATATGTATATGTATGTATATATGTATAAAAGAGTGCTGTAAGGATACCAATATTTTGGTACCGGTACTAAAATGATTTCGATACTTTTCTATATAAAGGGGACCACAAAATATGTCATTATTGGCTTTATTTTAACAAAAAAATCTTTGGGTACATTAAACACATGTTTATTATTGCAGTTAAGTCCTTAAATAAAATAGTAAACATACTAGACAACTTGTCTTTTAGTAGTAAGTAAACAAACAAAGGCTCCTAATTAGTCTGCTGACATATGCAGTAACATATTGTGTGATTTATGCACCTATTATTTTGTCTACATTATTAAGGACAAGTGATAAAAAAGGATTTTTATTTTTTTTTCCGGCTTTTGACTCGCTCGACCACTCATAAAAGCAATGGGACTCTGTCTGTGAATGGAGCTTGTAGTTATATATTATATAAATATGTATATAAATATGTACATAAAGTGTTGTTATTATATTCCAACTCCGCGTTCTCCTTGGTCATCGCCGCCGCCGCCAAAGCCACCCCCCCTTGCCGCCCGACCACACCACCACAAATAGATGCCTGACCTGTGGGAAACACTGTACATACATACATATACATACATACATAGATACATACACATACATACATATATACATATGTATATACATACATACACATATATATATATACATAAATACACATATATATACATACATATACGCACGCACGCACGCGCACACACGCACGCGCACGCACACGCACACGCACACGCACACGCACACGCACACGCACACACACACACACACACACACACACACTTCACTGCAGATGACGGGTGTGTTGTGATACATAGGTGAGCATAAAGGTGTATTCACTGATTGATTTCTTTATAAACAACACCTAGTATGCATACATGTCATTTACTGTGATTCATTACAATGCAAAAGTTTTATTAATCAGATTTTTTTTTTTTATTGTTTGACAGCACTAGTTTATGCATAATTAATGTAAAGCTTTACTGTAACTTTAACAGCCATAAATAAACTTTGTAATTTTTTTTTTTAATTACTAATGTTAAAACATGTTTATATGTACTGGAATATTAATTTTTTTTACGATTGAATAAACACAAAAATCAAAAGTTTGGTGGACTATGTGGAGGTATGTATTGTTCACTTTAGCACTCTGATGTTGCATACTGCACACATAACCTTTTTCTACATGTAAATGTACTGTACACTAAATCTATGCTGAACTACACAATCTTCTCTTGCACTGTATTTTAGAGAGTTTTACAAATGGATGCTGAGGCCATTTCGGCATGAGTTCATCTACATCAGGGGTGCCCATTACGTCGATCGCGAGCTACCAGTCGACCGCGGGGGGTGTGTCAGTCGATCTCCAGCCAGGCTTTCAAAAAAAATAGACCTAAAAATTAGTGATCATCAATCTTCACCAAGACGTCACTTAAATGACATTCACGGTACCGGAGGGTCTTGTGAGATGACGCTGGCTGCTGCAAGATCATTATTATGAAAATATGACCGAGAGGAAGGCGAGAAACACTTTTTATTTCAACAGACTCTCGCGCCGTACCTTCCGTCAAAACTCTAAAGGCCGACTGCACATTTCCTATCTTCACAATAAAAGCCCTGCTTCATGCTGCCTGCGCTAACTAAATACAGAGTCTCGGAAAACTGGCGTGCACAAGCGATCCCTCAGAAAGCTGGCGTGCACATCACTTGTGCACGCCAGCTTTCCGAGACTCTTATTTTGTTAGCGCAGGCAGCATGAAGCAGGGCTTTTATTGTGAAGATAGGAAATGTGCAGAGTTTTGACGGAAGGGACGGCGCGAAAGCCTGTTGAAATAAAAAGTGTTTCTCGCCTTCCTCTCTGTCATTTTTTCATAATAATGAACTGGCAGCAGCCAGCGTCATCCCACAAGACCCTCCGGTACCGTGAATGTCAATCAAGCAAGCTACGGAATTTGCCGCCAATGTTTTTCTTGTAAAGTGTATGGAAGCTGGATGAATTAGATGCCAAAAACCAACCACTTTCATGTGGTATTGTACAGAAAGGACAACTTTTTTTCTCCTCCATTTGAAAATGTGGGCGTTATCATCATTACTGTCTGATTCCAATCCATGCAAGTCATCAGAATCAGGTAATACACCAACTTATATTCTTGTCTTTGTGAAAGAAAAACATCTATATGTGTTACACATGCTTGTATTATCATTAAACACATTTAACTTGTTTACAAAAATGTCTCTTTCATAAATAAATAAATATAAATGATATATATAAATGAGGTAGATCCCCTCGAGTTGGTCAATTGAAAAGTAGCTCGCCTGCAGAAAAAGTGTGGGCACCCCTGATCTACATAGACGAGGCAGGGTTCAACCTCTCAAAGGTCAGAAGGAGGGGAAGAAATGTAATTGGCCAGAGGGCAATTATTAGTGTCCCGGGGCAACGTGGGGGTAACATCCCCCTTTGCGCGGCAATCACCCAGAATGGGGTCCTCCACCGCCATGCCAACATGGGTCTGTATAAAACACCTCACATGTTTACATTTTTGGACAGAGTATACAAGCTCACAATCATTAATAACATGCAGATCCAATACATTGTCACCTGGGACAATGTTTCATTCCACCGCTCTACTCTGGTTCAGAACTGGTTTACGCAGCACCCACATTCCACAGTCCTTTTCCTGCCACCATATTCTCCATTTCTTAACCCAATTGAAGACTTTTTCGCGGCATGGCGGTGGAAGGTTTACGATCCGCACCCCCTGGCTCGGGTAGCCCTCATTCAGGCCATGGAGGAGGCCTATGACCAGATTGAGGCCACAGCAAATGAGGATATCGCCTGTGATGTGGACGAAATTCTCTGGCCAGATCCAGCTCGGAGAAGAGACCAACAGTAGCAATTTATGTTCTGCGTTTTCCTTTTTGGGGGGGTTCTTTTTTTGTACAGGATAAAATGTTATGTTCATGAAAACTGGGATTTTTTTTTTTTTTTCGCCATGTTGGCTTGATTATATGGAAAGAAAAAAATAACATTGTCAACAGCATTAGTCTTGGGTCCTGTGTGGTGTCTACAGTAATGCATACAAGTGATCACTGTGTGTATTCTTTTGCAAAAAGTGTGAGCAGACATTGTGTTTCCAGTTGTGCAAATCCGAGCCATGTTTTGCAAATTCACCGTGTGCTTCACCCATCCTACTTTATGCACTTGGAAGCAGAATTAGCCGAAAGTGTATAAGGTTTTCGACAGCAGAGTATAAATGGTGCAAACAGAGTTAAGTCATATGCAACGTGTGTATTTCATATGATAAAAAAATATGGTTTGGATAAGTTAGTGAATAGTTTTTACAAGAGTGGTTCATTTTTGCAAAGGAGTTAAGGTGTTTTGCTAATTGGCTATGTGGTTGTGCTATTCGTGTGTTGGGTTTTGCTAAACAAAACAAAACAATCAAAATTGTATTTATTCAATCGTAAAAAACTGTATTTAAATGTCAACATTATAGGACTTGAAAAACTGTTTGTCGATAATTGTTGATATTTTTATGACCTATGGAAAATAAGGACCAGGAGAAAATTAAAATGTTAGGGGTGCACATCTGAATCGCCATTCTTATTCATCATTAATTCATAATTAAAAAAAATATATTTACATACCAATTTTTTTTCAAAAGAATACATTTTTAAGTGTTTTTTTTTTGCCCATACCAATGCAACCAGAATGAGCTTTTCTAACCTGTAACCTGTTTTGAAAAAGTTTTATTATAATTATTATACCAAATAATACATGGCGAGAATAGCGTTGAATTGATTCTGAATCGCACTGTCAACTAAGGAATCGGATCGACTCGTTCGGTGACTGAAGACTCACATCTCTAATAAAAGTATTGGAAATGTAACTTCCTGTGATTGTAATCCCTCAGCTATCAAGGCAGACAGGAAATGTCAACACAAGCATGGAAAACACTCACAAAATGTCAACAAATCACATTGAAGACTTAACAATAACATCTTAAAAATAAGGAATATTTAAGAAGTTGATCTGCCGCTTCTTTTCATTCTCCTATGTCCCCACCTCCCTTGTGGAGGGGGTCCGGTCCGATGACCATGGATGAAGTACTGGCTGTCCAGAGTCGAGACCCAGGATGAACCGCTCGCCTGTATCGGTTGGGGACATCTCTACGCTGCTGATCCGCTTGAGATGGTTTCCTGTGGACGGGACTCTCGCTGCTGTCTTGGATCCGCTTGAACTGAACTCTCGCGGCTGTGTTGGAGCCACTATGGATTGAACTTTCACAGTATCATGTTAGACCCGCTCGACATCCATTGCTTTCGTTTCCCTAGAGGGGGGGGGTTGCCCACATCTGAGGTCCTCTCCAAGGTTTCTCATAGTCAGCATTGTCACTGGCGTCCCACTGGATGTGAATTCTCCCTGCCCACTGGGTGTGAGTTTTCCTTGCCCTTTTGTGGGTTCTTCCGAGGATGTTGTTGTCGTAATGATTTGTGCAGTCCTTTGAGACATTTGTGATTTGGGGCTATATAAATAAACATTGATTGATTGATTGAAGAAATGCTTCATAAAGTGTAAGAAAAATAGTGCAGAGTGCGTATATAAAACCCGACTGAAAGGGTTCACAACGACTGTCAGGCGTTAAGTATTCATTTAGCTACTGTGCAACTATTTTTTTTGGAGGATTTTAGAGATAAAGGGTAGGTGCAATACCAGTGGAAGGTCAGAATTGAGGTTAGCAATACATGTAAACATAAAGAAACTTGAGAACTATTTTCTGCAGGTTTAGTGGCAGGAAGTTACAGCTGCGCTCTTAAGGGTGAGCTAAAGTTGTGTGGTGTTAGCACTCTTGCCTTGCATCATTTACAGACCACCTTGGTCTGACTACAGTCCCTTTTTTTTAAAAAGCCAAGAGACTTTTCCTTTTTTATCCACAATTTCTTCATTTTGACTTTCTCTTCTCACTCCATGCAAAGAATCAAGCAAACTCGATGGTTGATACTGTCACCTGATTGGCTGTTAGCGTGTCACTCCCACTTATCAGTGCTCACTTCCTGTTTTGCTCGGTTACCAGAGAGCGCGTGCCTTTGTTCGTGCAACCGACCTTGCTTCCATACCCCCGCTTCATTGATGACACCCGTTATTGATATCGATCGTGCCTACCGCCATGTGTATTGATATTATTTCATTATATTTTGTGTTGTCAACACCGTACTAGACGAAGTCAAACAAGAAGTAGAAAAAAACTCACCAGGTCAATCATCTTGCGAGCGTTGGCGGTGGCGTAGTCTCCGGCGAAGAACACAAACAGGCAGGACTCCTGGCTGTCCTTGCGCCGTGCGCCCCGGGTCAGAGGCACGATGCTGTGCGCCGCGTCCGCCAGGATCCGGACGGACTTAAACTCCGAGCCCGAGTCCGGGGCCGGCACCGACTCCAGCACGGCGGTGCTCTCCGGCAGCAGGCTCCAGTTGGTCTCGCCGGCGACGGGCGTGAAGTCGTGGACGTTGCTCCAGTTGTTGTTGAAGACGCTGAGACCGGCGTCCTTGAAGTGGGCGGCCAGCTGAGGGTAGTAGTACTGGAAGCAGGCCAGCCGCACGCCGGTGCTGGACTCGATGATGGGCTGCGTGGCGCAGCAGAGGAACACCTCCATCTTCTTGCAGTCGCGCGTGCGGAACTGCTGGCACGCCACCACGCACTTGATGTCCTTGCAGTCCCGGAAGAAGACGCTGCCTTTGACGGGGCCCAGCACCAGGCGGCAGTTGACGCAGTCGTCCACCGTGACCGCCGCCGAGTGGTCCAGCACGAAGATGTCGCAGTTCTCGCACTCCTGGATCACAAACTGCTGACCGTTCAGTTTCCCGGGGAGACGGCCGGCCGTCACGTCCTTCAGGCCCGTCAGCATGTAGTCCTTGGGGTCCACCTGTGGCGGGACAGGAAACCACGGGGCCGATAACACATTTGATGCACCATGTATCGACATACAAACTACTGCCCATAATAATGACAATATTAGTTTTAATAATGACCATATTAGTAATAATATTAATGACAATATTAGCAATAAGAATGTCAATATTAGTATTAATTATCCCAATATTAGTAACAATAAAAATATCAGTATTATTAATGATAATATTAGTAATAATAATGAAAATATTAGTGATAATAATAAAAGATAATATTGGTTTTAATAATGACAATATTAGTAATGATATTAATGACAATATCAGTATTTTAAATACAATATTAGTATTATTATTTCAATATTAATAACAATAATATGAATGATAATATTAATAATAATAATGACAATATTAGTGATAGTAATAATATTAGTGGTAATAATAATAAAGATAATATTAGTATTAATGACAATATTAGTGATAATAATGACAATATTAGTCATAATATTGACAATATTAGTTTTAATAATGACAATATTAGTAATAATATAAATTACAATATTAGTAATAATAATAATGTCAATATTAGTAATAATTATCCCAATATAACAATAGCAATATTAACAATGATGATATTAATAATTATGACAATATTAGTGATACTAATAACAATATTATTGATAATAATAGTAAATCTCATATTAGTATTAATAATGACAATATTAGTTTCAATAATGACAATATTAGTGATAATATTAATGAAAATATTCGTATTAATAATGGGAATATTAGTATTAATTATCCCAATATTAGTAACAATAACAATATTTGTATTATTAATGATAATATTAGTATTAATAATGACAATATTAGTGAAAATAATAACAATATTAGTGGTAATATAAATAAAGATAATATTAGTATTAATAATGACAATATCAGTAATAATGACAATATTAGTGATGATAATAAAGACAATATTAGTATTAATAATGACAATATTAGTTTTAATAATGACCATATTAGTAATAATATTAATGACAATATTAGTAATAAGAATGTCAAGATTAGTATTAATTATCCCAATATTAGTAACAATAAAAATATAAGTATTATTAATGATAATATTAGTAATAATAATGACAATATTAGTGATAATAATATTAATGAAAGATAATATTGGTTTTAATAATGACAATATTAGTAATGATATTAATGACAATATCAGTATTTTAAATACAATATTAGTATTATTATTTAAATATTAATAACAATAACAATAATATTAATAATAATAATGACAATATTAGTGATAATAATATTAGTGGTAATGATAATAAAGATAATATTAGTATTGATGACAATATTAGTGATAATGACAATATTAGTTTTAAAAATGACAATATTAGTAGTAATATAAATTACAATATTAGTAATAATAATAATGTCAATATTAGTAATAATTATCCCAATATAACAATAGCAGTATAAGTATTAACAATGATAATATTAGTAATTATGACAATATTAGTGATACTAATAACAATATTATTGATAATAATAATAAATCTCATATTAGTATTAATAATGACAATATTAGTAATAATAAGGACAATATTAGTTTTAATAATGACAATATTAGTAATAATATTAATGAAAATATTCGTATTAATAACGGGAATATTAGTATTAATTATCCCAATATTAGTAACAATAACAATATAAGTATTATTAATGATAATATTAGTATTAATAATGACAATATTAGTGATAATAATAACAATATTAGTGGTAATAATGATAAAGATAATATTAGTATTAATAATGACAATATCAGTAATAATAATGACAATATTAGTGATAATAATGACAATATTAGTGATGATAATAAAGACAATATTAGTATTAATAATGACAATATTAGTAAGAATAATAATAATGACGGGCAGCACGGCGGAACAAGGGTTAGTGCATGTGCCTTGGCCCTGCAATGAGGTAGCGACTTGTCCAGGGAGTGCCCTGCCTTCCGCCCAAATGCAGCCCAGATAAGCACCAGCACCCACCCATGACCCCGAACGGGACAAGCGGCAGAAAATGGATGGATGGATAATATTAATGACAATATTAGAAATGATAAATAATAAATGATAAATGG
>NC_084636.1:32137655-32172655 GCF_033978795.1 Nerophis ophidion | reverse complement strand
CCACCGGATCGGACCAGACTCCCTCCACAAAGGAGAGTGGGACATAGAAGATATATATGAGTTGATGTGAGACAATATGTCGGTATTGTATAACAATAATGGTGTCACCTATTATACAAGGCTGATTTTTTTCATTATTTTCATTTTTCAAATAAACTTGTACATATCAATATCGCCCCATCTGAGAACATTGTTAGCTTTTCTAAATGACACAAACGCACACATTTTTATATGTCCCCACACTGTATCACATAGACTTGACCTATTTACACAGAAAATGGATGGATGGATGGATATCAACATCTTAGTCACAAATATAATGTAGGCGTACAGTATACGGTATGACAATTATAATACAGTATATGACAGTTATAATGTAGACGTACAGTATATGACAATTATAATACAGTATACGATAGTTATAATGTGGATGTACAGTATATGACAATTATAATACAGTATATGACAGTTAGAATGTGGACGTACAGTATATAACGCCTGAATGACCGCTTCAGCCTAAAGTTTCACATTTCCCAGTTACCCTGAAGCCACCTAATCCAAACGTTAGCCACGCCCCCTGGGAGTTTCCTTCCAAACGAGAAGCAGCTGCTCTTCTTCACCTAAATGTTCCCAACATTGACTATGTTGGGGAATGTCTAACCTCTAAAACAGGGGTGCCCATTACGTCGATCGCGAGCTACCAGTCGACCGCGGGGGGTGTGTCAGTCGATCTCCAGCCAGGCTTTTAAAAAAAATAGACCTAAAAATTAGTGATCATCAATCTTCACCAAGACGTCACTTAAATGACATTCACGGTACCGGAGGGTCTTGTGAGATGACGCTGGCTGCTGCAAGATCATTATTATGAAAATATGACCGAGAGGAAGGCGAGAAACACTTTTTATTTCAACAGACTCTCGCGCCGTACCTTCCGTCAAAACTCTAAAGGCCGACTGCACATTTCCTATCTTCACAATAAAAGGCCTGCTTCATGCTGTCTGCGCTAACTAAATACAGAGTCTCGGAAAACTGGCGTGCAAAAGCGATCCCTCAGAAAGCTGGCGTGCACATCACTTGTGCACGCCAGCTTTCCGAGACTCTTATTCTGTTAGCGCAGGCAGCATGAAGCAGGGCTTTTATTGTGAAGATAGGAAATGTGCAGTCGGCCTTTAGAGTTTTGACGAAAGGGACGGCGCGAAAGTCTGTTGAAATAAAAAGTGTTTCTCGCCTTCCTCTCTGTCATTTTTTCATAATAATGAACTGGCAGCAGCCAGCGTCATCTCACAAGACCCTCGGGTGCCGTGAATGTCAATCAAGCAAGCTACGGAATTTGCCGCCAATGTTTTTCTTGTAAAGTGTATGGAAGCTGGATGATTTAGATGCCAAAAACCAACCACTTTCATGTGGTATTGTACAGAAAGGACAACATTTTTTCTCCTCCATTTGAAAATGTGGGCGTTATCATCATTACTGTCTGATTCCAATCAATGTAAGTCATCAGAATCAGGTAATACACCAACTTATATTCTTGTCTTTGTGAAAGAAAGACATCTATATGTGTTACACATGCTTGTATTATCATTAAATGCATTTAACTTGTTTACAAAAATGTCTCTTTCATAAATAAATAAATATAAATGATATATATAAATGAGGTAGATCCCCTCGAGTCTGTCAATTGAAAAGTAGCTCGCCTGCAGAAAAAGTGTGGGCCCCCCTGCTCTAAAACAACCTGACGACAGCCACGTGTTGAAGGGAGTCGGAGCCGTTTTTAATCCCAGAAACAATCACTGGTCGCGTTATAAAATGAGATGTGAAACAAAATATTATTCTATGGATGGCAATCATTCTGAAATACAGGTTATACATTTTTATTTTTATTGAGCTCTCATTGTAAATATTCCATAGGGCGGGGCCGTATTTCCCATGTGAGGTGGCAGTGGCGTCACTAGCTTGAAGCTTCCCCCTCACCGGAAAAACTTTGTAGCATTTTAACAATACGGACAAAAACGCACAAATAATGAGTACGAGGAAGGACACAATAAGTACATTTATAAAACTGCAATAAAAATGAGGTGGTGATAAAAACGTCATGTATGTATGAAATTGTACTACACTACCTGGAGTGTGCAGTGAACTAAACACCAGGTGAGGAATACATACTTTTTTTTTAATTTTTTTTACTTAAATTCATATGTGCAGCTCTAGTCATTGTTGATCTAGGTTGCACATTAGAGTTTCAGGGAAAAAAAGGGACTTATTCGTTTTCATTAAAACGTTATCATAATGATATTATGAGATGATAAATGGGTCCAAAAACTATTTGATAAAGTGCTTATTAAATTCTTTTTAGTCCTATTTGCTTTTAACAAAATAAATCAAGTTTTATGAGTGTAATTTACCCTTCTGTATTTGTATCTGAAGCAGCAATAGCTAGCCTCCATGAAAACGTACTTTGTATGATCACATTCATTTTGTCTTAAAGTCCAGTTTAGAGAAGTATTTCATCTTGGATATTGGCAGAACAATTCATTTAATTCAATGCCATTCCAAGAAATGAAACAATATTTTTGCATCTGACAAAAAAACACCCACAAACGCTGGCTTACTCTAATAAAAATACCATGTTTATTATAAATACAGCTAAAAAAAAAAAGGAAATAAAAAAATGCTGGCTTCTGATGGAGAGACCTCTGTCTGCTAGCTTGAGCGCCCCCTCTTAGTGTGGCAAGTCAGAGTACTGCTGAGGCATTTAACTGCAAGTTGACAATATGTCGCCCCCTACCTTGAGGCAGAGGTACTTGCTGCCTCAAGTCCTGCTTTTTCCTCATGGCAACAAGCATGCGCCCCCTCGCACATACGCCCAATACACACTGTGTGTAGCCGTGGAGGCACCGCCTGTGTCTGCCTCACTTCTCATCTGCTGTATTGTTTTGATCAGGAAACATGGAATTTCCGCGATTTTGACCATGAAAATTATCAAAACATACAGGAACCACCAAAAATCACATAGAAAGCATGAACCAAAAGAGAAATATTAAAACATATTTTATTTTATTACTTCGTTTCGGAACATCTCATGGCTAAGTCACATAGTGGCAGGTGAGGCACTGCCTCACTTGCCTCCCCTGACAGCACGTCACTGTATGCGTGAACTACAACATATCACAACAACGAACCAGATAACTTTTTAAATACACCAATGGTGCAACTGGACACATCCTCAGTGACCTAACCTAGGATGACAGGGAGTTTCGGGTCTTTCAGCAATCAGACCCCCTCCCCTAGGCGACCCAGCCAGGGTTGATCAGGCCCCCCAGCCTGTGTCCAGGTAGCACTACTGCCCTACATGCCACGCCTCTCCCCTCCTGATCCACAGCCACCTTGATGCCACTTCTGCTGCATCTGTGACTAACTTCATGGCCCTTAGCTGGCTGGCCCCTGTGATGCCAAGCATTCTGTAGGCCCTGCAGAGAGATTTGCCCACAAACCCTCGACATCCCACTTAAACAGGCCGGCACATCGCTCGCCACCCATTGCTCCGACACTCTTCCACAAGCTGAGAATACTTTGCGCTCTTCCTCTCATTGGCCTCCTCCATACGGTCCTCCCAAGGCACTGTGAGCTCCAGGAGGATTACCTGCTTGGAGGCCACTGAGGTGAGCACAATATCTGGCCTTAGTCTTGTTTTGGTAACCACGTCAGGGAACTACAACCGCTTTCCCAGATCAACTGACAGCTCCTAGTCGCGTGCTGTTGCCAACAGACCAGAAGAGGTGTTCCGGGCAGCCGGTGTTGACTTCTCCCCAGCTCTGATGGAAGCGGTGCGCTTCACTGGGCGGAGGCTCTTGCTGTGACTGACTCCCCTGCAGATGGTATCAGCTATGGCCTTCAGGACCTGGTCATGTCGCCAGAGGTACTGCCCTTCACCTTACAAATAAAAATAAATAAATAACAGATAAAATAATAATAACTTAAAAAACAAAACATATAAATGTATGTAGATACAGTATGTTGTGTCTACATGTAGATATGTATGTATATATATATGTATGTGTGTATGTATATATATATATATATGTGTGTAAATATATATGTATGTATATACATATCTATTTATATCAGTAGAAGCATTTAAGTCTCACCTTAAAACTCATCTGTATACTCTAGCCTTTAAATAGACATCCTTTTTAGACCAGTTGATCTGCCGCTTCTTTTCTTTCTCCTATGTCCCCCCCTCCCTTGTGGAGGGGGTCCGGTCCGATGACCATGGATGAAGTACTGGCTGTCCAGAGTCGAGACCCAGGATGGACCGCTCGTCGGGACCCAGGATGGACCGCTCGCCTGTATCGGTTGGGGACATCTCTACGCTGCTGATCCGCTTGAGATGGTTTCCTGTAGACGGGACTCTCGCTGCTGTCTTGGATCCGCTTGAACTGAACTCTCGCGGCTGTGTTGGAGCCACTATGGATTGAACTTTCACAGTATCATGTTAGACCCGCTCGACATCCATTGCTTTCGGTCCCCTAGAGAGGGGGGGTTGCCCACATCTGAGGTCCTCTCCAAGGTTTCTCATAGTCAGCATTGTCACTGGCGTCCCACTGGATGTGAATTCTCTCTGCCCACTGGGTGTGAGTTTTCCTTGCCCTTTTGTGGGTTTTTCCGAGGATGTTGTAGTCGTAATGATTTGTGCAGTCCTTTGAGACATTTGTGATTTGGGGCTATATAAATAAACATTGATTGATTGATTGATATATGTATGTATATATGTTTGTCTATATGTGTGTATATATATATATGTGTATATATGTATGTATACATATGTATATATATATATGTATCTCTCTCTATATATATATATAGTATGTATGTATGACATATTCTGCAACATACTTTTATGAGGACATATTCTGCATCATACTTGTATTAGTACATATTATGTAACATACTTTATGACAACATATTCTGCAACATACTTTTATTATTTCTCCAGTGCTTTGGACACCATATGGCCTGGGCTACTGGGTGTAAGGTTGGAGAAGATACAGGTGGAGGCTCCTTGGTGTCCTGGGTTGTAGATTACCTGACTGACAGACCACAGTACATCCGACTGCAGGACTGTGTGTATGACAGGCTGGTCAGCAACACCGGGGTCCCTCAGGGTACAGTCCTCTCCCCCTTCCTCTTCACCATTTACACCACCGATATCCACTATCAGTCAGAGTCCTGCCACCTTCAGAAGTTTTCTGATGACTCTGCGATTGTAGGGTGTATTGAGGATGGTTATGACGAGGAATACAGGACACTGGTGGAGGACTTTGTCACATGGTGTGGAAAGAACTACCTCCAGCTTAATGTGATGGAGACCAAGGAACTGGTTGTGGACCTGGGAAGGAGGAGGAGTACTCCTGCGATCCCTGTTTCCATCAGGGGGGTCGATGTGGACATGGTAGACAATTATGAATACCTTGAAATACACATGGACAACAAGCTGAATGGGTCAAAACACGCTGAGGCCCTCTACAAGAAGGGCGGAGCCGCCTCTACTTCCTCAGGAGCCTAGGATCCTTCGTCTGTACAAAGATGTTGAAGATGTTCGAGTCCGTGGAGGCGGGCGCCTTCTTGTAGGCCGTGGCAGCGGGCTGAGTGTGAAGGACACATATAGACTGGACAAGTTGGTAGAGAAGGCCAGTAACGTGGTGGGAGTAGAGCTGGACTCTCTGGCGGTGGTGTCAGAGAGGAGAAGTCTAGCAAAACTCCGAGCCATTATGGACAACACCTCCCACCCACTACACTCGGACCTTGCGGAGAGAATGAGCACGTTCAGTGGAAGGCTCAGACTCCCAAATTATAACACGGAACGACACAGGAGGTCCTTCATACGGACAGCCATCAGACTGTATAATGCATATGTTCCTTGACTGTACTTAAATGTAGAATATATTTATATTATATATATAATATATGTTATATATTATTTATTATTATTATTATTGTTTATTGTGAGTGAACTGTGGTGCTGAATCAATAAAGTGCTTTCTATTCTATTCTATTCTATGTTGTAATAAAAGTATGTTGCAGAATATGTTCTCATAAAAGTACAAACATACAAGTAGGGATAACAAATCCTGCCTGGGTGGCCTACATTTCAGTGCTCAGCAGAAATGCCTTGCAGCAACAACTGGGCCGCCTTTTCCCCAAATTGTGTGTGTGTGTGTGTGTGTGTGTGTGTGTGTGTGTGTGTGTGTGTGTGTGTTAAACCACAAGCGAAAGTCGATCACAATAGAAGTTTTAAAACGTGGTTTGGTGTGAGCGCAGGAATGTTTGTGTGACTTTCTTTGTGGTGGCCTCTGTTTGAAAGTAGTTCTGATTGATAAGTCAATGTGTGCACATACAGTACTTGTACTGTTCATATGTACTGTTAGCATGTAGCTCACATAGCTATGCTAGTGTTGCTAACCTAGCATGATGTTAATATATACTGTTAACATGTAGCTTGCATCGCTATGCTAGTGTTGCTAACCTAGCATAAGGATTAATATATACTGTTAGCGTGTAGCTCACATAGCTTTGCTAGTGTGGCTAACCTAGCAAGATGTTAATATATACTGTTAGCATGGAGCTCATATAGCTATGCTAGTGTTGCTAACCTAGCATGATGTCAAAATATAGTGTTAACATGTAACTCACATAGCTACGGTAGTGTTGCTAACCTAGCATGATGTTAATATGTACTGTTAGCATTGAGCTCACATAGCTATGCTAGTGTTGCTAACCTTGCATTATGTTGAAATGTAATGTTAGCATGTAGCTCACGTAACTACGGTAGTGTTGCTAACCTTGCATGATGTTAAAATGTAATGTTAGCATGTAACTCACTATGTTGGTGTTGCTAACTTAGCATGATGTGAAAATGTAATGTTAGCATGTAGCTCATGTAACTATGGTAGTGTTGCTAAACAAGCATGATGTTAAAATGTAATGTTAGCATGTAGCTCACGTAACTATGGTAGTGCTGCTAACCTAGCATGATGTTAAAATGTAATGTTAGCATGTAGCTTAAATAGACATGATAATGTTGCTAACTTTGCATGTTAAAATGTAATGTTAGCATGTAGATCACGTAACTATGGTAATGTTGCTAACCTAGCTGTTAAAATGTAATGCTAGCATGTAGCTCGCATAGACATGATAGTGTTGCTATTTTTGCATGTTAAAATGTAATATTTATCATCTCTATGTGAGCTACATGCTAACATTACATTTTAACATGCAAAGTTAGCAACACTCATGTCTATGGGAGCTACATGCTGTGTTGCTAACTTTGCATGTTAAAATGTAATGTTAGCATGTGGCTCACGTAACTATGGTAGTGTTGCTAACCTAGCATGATGTTAAAATGTAATGTTAGCATGTAGCTCAAATAGACATGATAGTGTTGCTACCTTTGCATGTTAAAATGTAATGTTAACATGTAGATCACGTAACTATGGTAGTGTTGCTAACCTAGCTGTTAAAATGTAATGCTAGCATGTAGCTCACATAGACATGATAGTGTTGCTATTTTTGCATGTTAAAATGTAATGTTTATCATCTCTATGTGAGCTACATGCTAACATTACATTTTAACATGCAAAGTTAGCAACACTATCATGTTTATGGGAGCTACATGCTGTGTTGCTAACTTTGCATGTTAAAATGTAATGTTAGCATGTAGCTCACGTAACTATGGTAGTGTTGCTAACCTTGCATGATGATAAAATGTAATGTTAGCATGTAACTCACTATGTTGGTGTTGCTAACTTAGCATGATGTGAAAATGTAATGTTAGCATGTAGCTCATGAAACTATGGTAGTGTTGCTAAACTAGCATGATGTTAAAATGTAATGTTAGCATGTAGCTCACGTAACTATGGTAGTGTTGCTAACCTAGCATGATGTTAAAATGTAATGTTAGCATGTAGCTAAAATAGACATGATAGTGTTGCTAACTTTGCATGTTAAAATGTAATGTTAGCATGTAAATCACGTAACTATGGTAGTGTTGCTAACCTAGCTGTTAAAATGTAATGCTAGCATGTAGCTCACACAGACATGATAGTGTTGCTATTTTTGCATGTTAAAATGTAATGTTTATCATGTCTATGTGAGCTACATGCTAACATTACATTTCAACATGCAAAGTTAGCAACACTATCATATCTATGTGAGCTACATGCTGTGTTGCTAACTTTGCATGTTAAAATGTAACGTTAGCGTGTAGCTCACGTAACTATGGTAGTGTTGCTAACCTAGCATGATGTTAAAATGTAATGTTAGCATGTAGCTCACATAGACATGATAGTGTTGCTAACTTTGCATGTTAAAATATAATGTTAGCATGTAGCTCACATAACTATGGTACTGTTGCTAACCTAGCTGTTAAAATGTAATATTAGCATGTAGCTCAAATAGACAAGATAGTGTTGTTAACTTTGCATGTTAAAATGTAATGTTAGCATGTAGATCACGTAACAATGGTAGTGTTGCTATTTTTGCATGTTAAAATGTAATGTTTATCATGTCTATGTGAGCTACATGTTAACATTACATTTTAACATGCAAAGTTAGCAACACTATCCTGTCTATTGGAGCTACATGCTGTGTTGCTAACTTTGCATGTTAAAATGTAATGTTAGCATGTAGCTCACGTAACTATGGTAGTGTTGCTAACCTAGCATGATGTTAAAATGTGATGTTAGCATGTAACTCACATAGACATGATAGTGTTGCTAACTTTGCATGTTAAAATGTAATGTTAGCATGTAGATCACGTAACTATGGTAGTGTTGCTAACTTTGCATGTTAAAATGTAATGTTAGCATGTAGCTCACGTAACTATGGTAGTGTTGCTAACTTTGCATGTTAAAATGTAATGTTAGCATGTAGCTCACGTAACTATGGTAGTGTTGCTAACCTAGCATGATGTTAAAATGTAATGTTAGCATGTAGCTCACATAGACATGATAGTGTTGCTATCTTTGCATGTTCAAATGTAATGTTAGCATGTAGCTCACGTAACTATGGTAGAGTTGCTAACCCAGATGCTAAAATGTTACACACCTGAGAGATTAAAAAGAATGTGCTGACTCAGCCGGCGTCGTGACCTTTGACCCCAGACCGTTTCCTCTACCAGGGGACCAAAAAAAAATCCACTTCCTGTTTTGGAAGCGGTCTCCGGTGCAATGTCATCAAAAAACAAACCTTTTTTTTTTTTTTTTTTTTTTTTTTTTTCCAGTTTCACACGAGGACCACTTTATTTTCGTTCTTTTTTTAAATTTTTTTTTTAAAGGTTTATTCATAAATTTCAACAACAATAAGTCAAACAACAATATAAAACATTATGAAAACAGTACAAAACAGCGCCAGGGGGTTGTAAGTTCAAAATAATAAAAATAGAATACAAAAATATATATTTATATAATAAACAAAATGCAAAGCCGTAGGCTTATTCAGATTCATCAAACAACTTAAATTTGGAACACAACATCATCGTTTTCACAGCTTTTTTGTTGTTAGAGGTAGAGAGCGTTTTAATGTAAAGTTCCAGATCTTTTTTAAAGGCACAAAAGATAGGACTTGTATTAAGAAACTTACATTTATGAATATAAAACTTAGCCAATAAAATAATGAGGTTGCAAAGGTAGAATTCCTTTTCAAATTTTTGTTCATACGGTGCAAAACCAAAAATCACATCTTTATCAAAAAAACAAACCTCGGGACAGTGACTCAGATGGCCTCTCGTGCATGGGGGCGTGTCTACATGCCCCCGCCCCCGCCGACTCACCAAGCCCCGCCCCTCACGCCGCCCACCGTGTGTCTTTGAAGCGGCGGTGCGTAGTCTCCCGCGCTGACATGGCGTACAAAGAAGGAGCCGGTGTGCGCGCGCAGCTTCTCCGAGTCATGGACGAGCCCTCGACGACCACGACGGTGACGAAGATGATGGCGGCGGCGGTGATGATGATGGTGACGATGGCGGCGTCCGCCGGGGCGCAGGAGGCGGCGACGGAGAAGGAAGCGGAGGAAAGTCACCGCCAGGACAGCGTCAACCTTCTCACCTTCATCCTGCTCCTCACCCTCACCATCCTCACCATCTGGCTCTTCAAGCACCGCACCGTCCGCTTCCTGCACGAGACCGGACTGGCCATGATCTACGGTACTAGCGTGCACTGCAGCCGCCATCTTCATCTCATTAGTTAGCACTCCACTCATTAGGACCCTCAAGTCTCATCTAGGACACACATGAGGACCATCTAGACCAGGGGTCACCAACGCGGTAGCCCGTAAGGACCAGATGAGTCGCCCACTAGGCCTGTTCTAAAAATAGCTCAAATAGCAGCACTTACCAGTGAGCTGCCTCTATTTTTTAAAATTGTATTTATTTACTAGCAAGCTGGTCTCGCTTTGTTCGACATTTTTAATTCTAAGAGAGACAAAACTCAAATAGAATTTGAAAATCCAAGAAAATATGTCGATTGAGAGCGGGTGTGACGTTCATATGTTCTCAATATTTATGGTTTTATCGTTCATAGAAAAACATCAATTCCGTTCTGTTTTTAAGGCGGACTGTCATAACATTTTTAGCATTCAATCAGACTTTTTTGTGAGGGTTTTGTATTAGTTTTCCTAAAACTAGATAAACCGGCCCCCAGACACTTTTTTTTTCTCAGAATTTGGCCTCAGAGTTTGATCCTGTTCTGTCTCCCTGTAATGTTTGATCCTGTTCTGTCTCCCTATAATGTTTGATCCCGTTCTGTCTCCCTGTAATGTTTGATCCTGTTCTGTCTCCCTATAATGTTTGATCCTGTTCTGTCTCCCTGTAATGTTTGATCCTGTTCTGTCTCCCTGTAATTTTTTATCCTGTTCTGTCTCCCTATAATGTTTGATCCCGTTCTGTCTCCCTGTAATGTTTGATCCTGTTCTGTCTCCCTATAATGTTTGATCCTGTTCTGTCTCCCTGTAATGTTTGATCCTGTTCTGTCTCCCTATAATGTTTGATCCTGTTCTGTCTCCCTGTAATGTTTGATCCTGTTCTGTGTCCCTATAATGTTTGATCCCGTTCTGTCTCCCTGTAATGTTTGATCCTGTTCTGTGTCCCTATAATGTTTGATCCCGTTCTGTCTCCCTGTAATGTTTGATCCTGTTCTGTCTCCCTATAATGTTTGATTCTGTTCTGTCTCCCTATAATGTTTGATCCCGTTCTGTCTCCCTGTAATGTTTGATCCCGTTCTGTCTCCCTGTAATGTTTGATCCTGTTCTGTCTCCCTATAATGTTTGATCCTGTTCTGTCTCCCTGTAATGTTTGATCCTGTTCTGTCTCCCTGTAATGGTTGATCCTGTTCTGTCTCCCTGTAATGTTTGATCCTGTTCTGTCTCCCTATAATGTTTGATCCCGTTCTGTCTCCCTGTAATGTTTGATCCTGTTCTGTCTCCCTATAATGTTTGATCCCGTTCTGTCTCCCTGTAATGTTTGATCCTGTTTTGTCCTGATCTTTAATGGGATTGTGCTGAAAATTTTAATATCCCCTCGGCGACATAGCCCGGTTGGTTTAGTGGCCGTACCAGCAACTTGAGGGTTCCATGTTCGATTCCCGCTTCCGCCATCCTAGTCACTGCCGTTGTGTCCTTGGGCAAGACAGTTTACCCACGTGCTCCCAGTGCCACCCACACTGGTTTAAATGTAACTTAGATATTGGGATTCACTATGTAAAGCGCTTTGAGTCACTAGAGAAAAGCGCTATATAAATGTAATTCACTTCACTTCACTTCACTTAAAGACTTGGTCTTCACTTGTTTAAATAAATAAATTCATTTATTTTTTTTTACTTTTCTTCTTATAACTTTTAGAAAAACAATTATAAAGAAAAAATACAACCTTAAAAATGTTTTTAGGATTTTTAAACTGCCCCAAGTGGAGGAGTTCAAGTACCTAGGAGTCTTGTTCACGAGTGGGGGAAGAGTGGATCGTGAGATCGACAGGCGGATCGGTGCGGCGTCTTCAGTAATGCGGACGTTGTATCGATCCGTTGTGGTGAAGAAGGAGCTGAGCCGGAAGGCAAAGCTCTCAATTTACCGGTCGATCTACGTTCCCATCCTCACCTATGGTCATGAGCTTTGGGTCATGACCGCTGCTCCTCCACATCGAGAGGAGCCAGATGAGGTGGTTCGGGCATCTGGTCAGGATGCCACCCGAACGCCTCCCTAGGGATGTGTTTAGGGCACGTCCAGCTGGTAGGAGGCCACGGGGAAGACCCAGGACACGTTGGGAAGACTATGTCTGGCCTGGGAACGCCTCGGGATCCCCCGGGAAGAGCTAGACGAAGTGGCTGGAGATAGGGAAGTCTCGGCTTCCCTGCTTAGGCTGCTGCCCCCGCGACCCGACCTCGGATAAGCGGAAGATGATGGATGGATGGATTTTTAAAAACATATACCTTTTTTACCTTTTAAATTCCTTCCTCTTCTTTCTTGACAATTTAAATCAATGTTCAAGTAGATTTATTTTTTTATTGTAAAGAATAATAAATACATTCTAATTTAATTCTTCATTTTAGCTTCGTTTTTTTCGACGAAGAATATTTGTGGAATATTTCTTCAAATTTAGGATTAAAATTCCCCAAAAATATTCTGGCAAATTTAGAAAATCTGTAGAATTTAATTTAAATCTTATTTCAAAGTCTTTTGAATTTCTTTTAAAGTTTTTGTTCTGGAAAATCTAGAAGTAATAATGATTTGTCTTTGTTAGAAATATAGCTTAGTCCTATTTGTTACATATTCTAACAAAGTGCAGATTGGATTTTAACCTATTTAAAATATCCATCCATCCATTTTCTAACGCTTATTCCCTTTGGGGTCGCGGGGGGCGCTGGCGCCTATCTCAGCTACAATCGGGCGGAAGGCGGGGTACACCCTGGACAAGTCGCCACCTCATCGCAGGGCCAACACAGATAGACAGACAACATTCACACGTCATCAAAATTCTAAAATTAGTCTTAATCAGGAAAATTACGAAGGATGTTCCATAAATTATTTTAATTTTTTTTAAAAAGATTTGAATTAGTTAGTTTTTCTAGTCATTTTTTTCAGTTGAATTTTGAATTTTAAAGAGTCGAAATTGAAGATAAACTATGTTTCAAAATTTAATTTTAATTTTTTTCGTGTTTTCTCCTCTTTTAAACCGTTCAATTAAGTGTTTTTTTTCATCATTTATTCTCTACAAAAAACGTTCCGTAAAAGGAAAAAAACTGTATGACGGAATGACAGACAGAAATACGCTTTTTTTTTTTTAATATACAGTATATAGATTTATTTATTAAAGGTAAATTGAGCAAATTGGCTATTTCTGGCAATTTATTTAAGTGTGTATCAAACTGGTAGCCCTTCGCATTAATCAGTACCCAAGAAGTAGCTCTTGGTTTCCCTGCTGTAACACCGCATTCCCCGATTTCCCGGTAGACTCTCGAATTTCAGTGCCCCTCCCGAAAATCTCCCGGTGCAACCATTCTCCCTAATTCCACCCGGACAACAACATTGGGGGTGTGCCTTAAACGCACTGCCTTTAGTGTCCCCTACAACCTGTCAAGTCTGTTTTTCCTCCTCACAAACAGCGTGACGGCCCAGTCACGTAATATATGTGGCTTCTACACACATGTAAGTAAATGCAAGGCATACTTGATCAACAGCATACAGGTCACACTGAGGGTGGCCATATAAACAACTTTAACACTGTTGCAAATATGCGCCACACTGTGAACCCACACCAAACAAGAATGACCAACACATTTCGGGAGAACATCTGCACCAGGGGCGCCCACACTTTTTCTGCAGGCGAGCTACTTTTCAATTGACCAACTCGAGGGGATCTACCTCATTTATATATATCATTTATATTTATTTATTTATGAAAGAGACATTTTTGTAAACAAGTTAAATGTGTTTAATGATAATACAAGCATGTGTAACACATATAGATGTCTTTCTTTCACAAAGACAAGAATATAAGTTGGTGTATTACCTGATTCTGATGACTTGCATTGATTGGAATCAGACAGTAATGATGATAACGCCCACATTTTCAAATGGAGGAGAAAAAAAGTTGTCCTTTCTGTACAATACCACATGAAAGTGGTTGGTTTTTGGCATCTAATTCATCCAGCTTCCATACACTTTACAAGAAAAACATTGGCGGCAAATTCCGTAGCTTGCTTGATTGACATTCACGGCACCCGAGGGTCTAGTGAGATGACGCTGGCTGCTGCCGGTTCTTTATTATGAAAAAATGACAGAGAGGAGGGCGAGAAACACTTTTTATTTCAACAGACTTTCGCGCCGTCCCTTCCGTCAAAACTCTAAAGGCCGACTGCACATTTCCTATCTTCACAATAAAAGCCCTGCTTCATGCTGCCTGCGCTAACAAAATAAGAGTCTCGGAAAGCTGGCGTGCACAAGTGATGTGCACGCCAGCTTTCTGAGGGATCGCTTGTGCACGCCAGTTTTCCCAGACTCTGTATTTAGTTAGCGCAGGCAGCATGAAGCAGGGCTTTTATTGTGAAGATAGGAAATGTGCAGTCGGCCTTTAGAGTTTTGACGGAAGGTACGGGGCGAGAGTCTGTTGAAATAAAAAGTGTTTCTCGCCTTCCTCTCGGTCATATTTTCATAATAATGATCTTGCAGCAGCCAGCGTCATCTCCCAAGACCCTCCGGTACCGTGAATGTCATTTAAGTGACGTCTTGGTGAAGATTGATGATCACTAATTTTTAGGTCTATTTTTTTTTTAAAAGCCTGGCTCGAGATCGACTGACACACCCCCCGCGGTCGACTGGTAGCTCGCGATCGACGTAATGGGCACCCCTGATCTGCACCATAACACAACATGAACACAACTTAACAAATACCCAGAACCCCTTGCAGCACTAACACTCTCCGGACCGCTACAATATACACCCCCTAACCCCACCCATCTGAGCCCCGACTTTAACTGAGCAGTAAAAAGGCCTGAATGGTTGATTTATTCATGATTTTATTTTCAAATGAATTAGCCTCTGGAAAAAGTTCATGTTAATATTTACCTCAGAAGGCTGCAAATACAAAAGAGGCATTCAAATTTTATTTAAATTTGATTTGATATGCCATTGATATTTTTTTAATTATTAATATTATTATTTCAAACTCAATTTTGCATGTCACTATAAAGTTATATAGGCCTTGCTTGTTCAATATTCAATGAAAAACTTGTTTGAGTCCCTATTAAAAGATTAATTTGTTCAACCTCGGCCCGCGGCTTTGTTCAGTTTTAAATTTTGGCCCACTCTGTACTTGAGTCTGACACCCCTGTTCTAGATCATTCTTTTTTCTTTTTTTTTTGTCATGAAAAATTGAGGTTTTTTGGGTTGGTGCACTCATTGTAAGTGTATCTTGTGTTTTTTATGTTGATTTAATAAAAAAAGAAAAAAAAATATTCTGCAGCCCGATACCGGGCTCCTTCATCCTTTAATTTGTCAGTTTGTGGCCTTCAGTGGGAAGAGTTTGGTGTGGAAGAGGCTTCTGGACAACAATTCCACACAAATGTGCCAGAATGTGCCAGAATGTGCCAGAAAGTCTTCTCACATGAGTGCTGACTCCACATTTTCTTGACTTTCTTTAACTTCTTGACGTCAAATAGGTGTGATGATAAGCATAGAACAGAGGTTGGGCAACAATCTGATACTGATCTGTTATCATTAAAAAAAAAAAAACAAGCATGTGATGATATGTGCTTGCATGTAATATGTGTGATAGCCTGATATCATGTGCGGTACAAGCAGTCCTACTGAGTGTTTATTTGTGTGTGATATCATGTGCGATACAATCAGTCCTACTGAGTGTTTACTTGTGTGTGATATCATGTGCGGTACAAGCAGTCCTGCAGAGGGTTTACTTGTGTGTGATATCATGTGCGATGCAAGCAGTCCTGCAGAGTGTTTACTTGTGTGTGATATCATGTGCGATGCAAGCAGTCCTGCAGAGTGTTCACTTGTGTGTGATATCATGTGCGATGCAAGCAGTCCTGCAGCGTGTTTACTTGTGTGTGATATCATGTGCGGTACAAGCAGTCCTGCAGAGGGTTTACTTGTGTGTGATATCATGTGTGATGCAAGCAGTACAGCAGAGTGTTCACTTGTGTGTGATATCATGTGCGGTACAAGCAGTCCTGCAGAGGGTTTACTTGTGTGTGATATCATGTGTGATGCAAGCAGTACAGCAGAGTGTTTACTTGTGTGTGATATCATGTGTGATGCAAGCAGTACAGCAGAGTGTTTACTTGTGTGTGATATCATGTGCGATGCAAGCAGTCCTGCAGAGTGTTCACTTGTGTCTGATATCATGTGCGGTACAAGCAGTCCTGCAGAGTGTTTACTTGTGTGTGATATCATGTGCGATGCAAGCAGTCCTGCAGAGTGTTCACTTGTGTGTGATATCATGTGCGATGCAAGCAGTCCTACTGAGTGTTTACTTGTGTGTGATATCATGTGCGATGCAAGCAGTCCTGCAGAGTGTTCACTTGTGTGTGATATCATGTGCGATGCAAGCAGTCCTGCAGAGTGTTTACTTGTGTCTGATATCATGTGCGGTACAAGCAGTCCTGCAGAGTGTTCACTTGTGTGTGATATCATGTGCGGTACAAGCAGTCCTGCAGAGTGTTTACTTGTGTGTGATATCATGTGCGATGCAAGCAGTCCTGCAGAGTGTTCACTTGTGTGTGATATCATGTGCGGTACAAGCAGTCCTGCAGAGTGTTTACTTGTGTGTGATATCATGTGTGATGCAAGCAGTACAGCAGAGTGTTCACTTGTGTGTGATATCATGTGCGGTACAAGCAGTCCTGCAGAGGGTTTACTTGTGTGTGATATCATGTGTGATGCAAGCAGTACAGCAGAGTGTTTACTTGTGTGTGATATCATGTGCGATGCAAGCAGTCCTGCAGAGTGTTCACTTGTGTCTGATATCATGTGCGGTACAAGCAGTCCTGCAGAGTGTTTACTTGTGTGTGATATCATGTGCGATGCAAGCAGTCCTGCAGAGTGTTTACTTGTGTGTGATATCATGTGCGGTACAAGCAGTCCTGCAGAGGGTTTACTTGTGTGTGATATCATGTGTGATGCAAGCAGTACAGCAGAGTGTTTACTTGTGTGTGATATCATGTGCGATGCAAGCAGTCCTGCAGAGTGTTTACTTGTGTGTGATATCATGTGCGATGCAAGCAGTCCTACTGAGTGTTTACTTGTGTGTGATATCATGTGCGATGCAAGCAGTCCTGCAGAGTGTTCACTTGTGTGTGATATCATGTGCGATGCAAGCAGTCCTGCAGAGTGTTTACTTGTGTCTGATATCATGTGCGGTACAAGCAGTCCTGCAGAGTGTTTACTTGTGTGTGATATCATGTGCGATGCAAGCAGTCCTGCAGAGTGTTCACTTGTGTGTGATATCATGTGCGGTACAAGCAGTCCTGCAGAGTGTTTACTTGTGTGTGATATCATGTGCGGTACAAGCAGTCCTGCAGAGTGTTTACTTGTGTGTGATATCATGTGCGATGCAAGCAGTCCTGCAGAGTGTTTACTTGTGTGTGATATCATGTGCGGTACAAGCAGTCCTACTGAGTGTTTACTTGTGTGTGATATCATGTGTGATACAGGCAGTCCTGCAGCGTGTTTACTTGTGTGTGATATCATGTGCGGTACAACCAGTCCTACTGAGTGTTTACCTGTGTGTGATATCATGTGCGGTACAAGCAGTCCTGCAGAGTGTTTGCTTGTGTGTGATATCATGTGCGATGCAAGCAGTCCTACTGAGTGTTTACTTGTGTATGATATCATGTGCGATTCAAGCAGTCCTGCAGAGTGTTTACTTGTGTGTGATATCATGTGCGATACAAGCAGTCCTACTGAGTGTTTACTTGTATGTGATATCATGTCCGATGCAAGCAGTCCTGCAGAGTGTTTACTTGTGTGTGATATCATGTGCGATACAACCAGTCCTACTGAGTGTTTACTTGTGTGTGATATCATGTGCGGTACAAGCAGTCCTACTGAGTGTTTACTTGTGTGTGATATCATGTGCGATACAAGCAGTCCTGCAGAGTGTTTACTTGTGTGTGATATCATGTGCAGTACAAGCAGTCCTACTGAGTGTTTACTTGTGTGTGATATCATGTGCGGTACAAGCAGTCCTGAAGAGTGTTTACTTGTGTGTGATATCATGTGCGGTACAAGCAGTCCTGCAGAGTGTTTACTTGTGTGTGATATCATGTGCGATACAAGCAGTCCTGCAGAGTGTTTACTTGTGTGTGATATCATGTGCGATACAAGCAGTCCTGCAGAGTGTTTACTTGTGTGTGATATCATGTGCAGTACAAGCAGTCCTGCAGAGTGTTTACTTGTGTGTGATATCATGTGCGGTACAAGCAGTCCTGCAGAGTGTTTACTTGTGTGTGATATCATGTGCGATACAAGCAGTCCTGAAGAGTGTTTACTTGTGTGTGATATCATGTGCGATACAAGCAGTCCTGCAGAGTGTTTACTTGTGTGTGATATCATGTGCAGTACAAGCAGTCCTACTGAGTGTTTACTTGTGTGTGATATCATGTGCGATGCAAGCAGTCCTGCAGCGTGTTTACTTGTGTGTGATATCATGTGCGATGCAAGCAGTCCTGCAGAGTGTTCACTTGTGTCTGATATCATGTGCGGTACAAGCAGTCCTGCAGAGTGTTTACTTGTGTGAGATATCATGTGCGATGCAAGCAGTCCTGCAGAGTGTTTACTTGTGTGTGATATCATGTACGATGCAAGCAGTCCTGCAGAGTGTTTACTTGTGTGTGATATCATGTGCGATACAAGCAGTCCTGCAGAGTGTTTACTTGTGTGTGATATCATGTGCGATGCAAGCAGTCCTGCAGAGTGTTTACTTGTGTGTGATATCATGTGCGATACAAGCAGTCCTGCAGAGTGTTTACTTGTGTGTGATATCATGTGCGATGCAAGCAGTCCTGCAGAGTGTTCACTTGTGTCTGATATCATGTGCGGTACAAGCAGTCCTACAGAGTGTTTACTTGTGTGTGATATCATGTACGATGCAAGCAGTCCTGCAGAGTGTTTACTTGTGTGTGATATCATGTGCGATACAAGCAGTCCTGCAGAGTGTTTACTTGTGTGTGATATCATGTGCGATGCAAGCAGTCCTGCAGAGTGTTTACTTGTGTGTGATATCATGTGCGATGCAAGCAGTCCTGCAGAGTGTTCACTTGTGTGTGATATCATGTGCGATGCAAGCAGTCCTGCAGAGTGTTTACTTGTGTGTGATATCATGTGCGGTACAAGCAGTCCTACTGAGTGTTTACTTGTGTGTGATATCATGTGCGATGCAAGCAGTCCTGCAGAGTGTTTACTTGTGTGTGATATCATGTGCGATACAAGCAGTCCTGCAGAGTGTTTACTTGTGTGTGATATCATGTGCGATGTAAGCAGTCCTGCAGAGTGTTTACTTGTGTGTGATATCATGTGCGATACAAGCAGTCCTGCAGAGTGTTTACTTGTGTGTGATATCATGTGCGATGCAAGCAGTCCTGCAGAGTGTTTACTTGTGTGTGATATCATGTGCGATACAAGCAGTCCTGCAGAGTGTTTACTTGTGTGTGATATCATGTGCGATGCAAGCAGTCCTGCAGAGTGTTCACTTGTGTCTGATATCATGTGCGGTACAAGCAGTCCTACAGAGTGTTTACTTGTGTGAGATATCATGTGCGATGCAAGCAGTCCTGCAGAGTGTTTACTTGTGTGTGATATCATGTACGATGCAAGCAGTCCTGCAGAGTGTTTACTTGTGTGTGATATCATGTGCGATACAAGCAGTCCTGCAGAGTGTTTACTTGTGTGTGATATCATGTGCGATGCAAGCAGTCCTGCAGAGTGTTTACTTGTGTGTGATATCATGTGCGATGCAAGCAGTCCTGCAGAGTGTTCACTTGTGTGTGATATCATGTGCGATGCAAGCAGTCCTGCAGAGTGTTTACTTGTGTGTGATATCATGTGCGGTACAAGCAGTCCTACTGAGTGTTTACTTGTGTGTGATATCATGTGCGATGCAAGCAGTCCTGCAGAGTGTTTACTTGTGTGTGATATCATGTGCGATACAAGCAGTCCTGCAGAGTGTTTACTTGTGTGTGATATCATGTGCGATGTAAGCAGTCCTGCAGAGTGTTTACTTGTGTGTGATATCATGTGCGGTACAAGCAGTCCTACTGAGTGTTTACTTGTGTGTGATATCATGTGCGGTACAAGCAGTCCTACTGAGTGTTTACTTGTGTGTGATATCATGTGCGATGCAAGCAGTCCTGCAGAGTGTTTACTTGTGTGTGATATCATGTGCGATACAAGCAGTCCTGCAGAGTGTTTACTTGTGTGTGATATCATGTACGATGCAAGCAGTCCTGCAGAGTGTTTACTTGTGTGTGATATCATGTGCGATACAAGCAGTCCTGCAGAGTGTTTACTTGTGTGTGATATCATGTGCGATGCGAGCAGTCCTGCAGAGTGTTTACTTGTGTGTGATATCATGTGCGATGCGAGCAGTCCTGCAGAGTGTTCACTTGTGTGTGATATCATGTGCGATGCAAGCAGTCCTGCAGAGTGTTTACTTGTGTGTGATATCATGTGCGGTACAAGCAGTCCTACTGAGTGTTTACTTGTGTGTGATATCATGTGCGATGCAAGCAGTCCTGCAGAGTGTTTACTTGTGTGTGATATCATGTGCGATGCAAGCAGTCCTGCAGAGTGTTTACTTGTGTGTGATATCATGTGCGGTACAAGCAGTCCTACTGAGTGTTTACTTGTGTGTGATATCATGTGCGATGCAAGCAGTCCTGCAGAGTGTTCACTTGTGTCTGATATCATGTGCGGTACAAGCAGTCCTGCAGAGTGTTTACTTGTGTGTGATATCATGTGCGATGCAAGCAGTCCTGCAGAGTGTTTACTTGTGTGTGATATCATGTGCGATGCAAGCAGTCCTGCAGAGTGTTTACTTGTGTGTGATATCATGTGCGGTACAAGCAGTCCTGCAGAGTGTTTACTTGTGTGTGATATCATGTGCGATGTAAGCAGTCCTGCAGAGTGTTTACTTGTGTGTGATATCATGTGCGATGTAAGCAGTCCTGCAGAGTGTTTACTTGTGTGTGATATCATGTGCGATACAAGCAGTCCTGCAGAGTGTTTACTTGTGTGTGATATCATGTGCGATGCAAGCAGTCCTGCAGAGTGTTCACTTGTGTCTGATATCATGTGCGATGCAAGCAGTCCTGCAGAGTGTTCACTTGTGTCTGATATCATGTGCGGTACAAGCAGTCCTGCAGAGTGTTTACTTGTGTGAGATATCATGTGCGATGCAAGCAGTCCTGCAGAGTGTTTACTTGTGTGTGATATCATGTACGATGCAAGCAGTCCTGCAGAGTGTTTACTTGTGTGTGATATCATGTGCGATACAAGCAGTCCTGCAGAGTGTTTACTTGTGTGTGATATCATGTGCGATGCAAGCAGTCCTGCAGAGTGTTTACTTGTGTGTGATATCATGTGCGATACAAGCAGTCCTGCAGAGTGTTTACTTGTGTGTGATATCATGTGCGATGCAAGCAGTCCTGCAGAGTGTTCACTTGTGTCTGATATCATGTGCGGTACAAGCAGTCCTACAGAGTGTTTACTTGTGTGTGATATCATGTACGATGCAAGCAGTCCTGCAGAGTGTTTACTTGTGTGTGATATCATGTGCGATACAAGCAGTCCTGCAGAGTGTTTACTTGTGTGTGATATCATGTGCGATGCAAGCAGTCCTGCAGAGTGTTTACTTGTGTGTGATATCATGTGCGATGCAAGCAGTCCTGCAGAGTGTTCACTTGTGTGTGATATCATGTGCGATGCAAGCAGTCCTGCAGAGTGTTTACTTGTGTGTGATATCATGTGCGGTACAAGCAGTCCTACTGAGTGTTTACTTGTGTGTGATATCATGTGCGATGCAAGCAGTCCTGCAGAGTGTTTACTTGTGTGTGATATCATGTGCGATACAAGCAGTCCTGCAGAGTGTTTACTTGTGTGTGATATCATGTGCGATGTAAGCAGTCCTGCAGAGTGTTTACTTGTGTGTGATATCATGTGCGATACAAGCAGTCCTGCAGAGTGTTTACTTGTGTGTGATATCATGTGCGATGCAAGCAGTCCTGCAGAGTGTTTACTTGTGTGTGATATCATGTGCGATACAAGCAGTCCTGCAGAGTGTTTACTTGTGTGTGATATCATGTGCGATGCAAGCAGTCCTGCAGAGTGTTCACTTGTGTCTGATATCATGTGCGGTACAAGCAGTCCTACAGAGTGTTTACTTGTGTGAGATATCATGTGCGATGCAAGCAGTCCTGCAGAGTGTTTACTTGTGTGTGATATCATGTACGATGCAAGCAGTCCTGCAGAGTGTTTACTTGTGTGTGATATCATGTGCGATACAAGCAGTCCTGCAGAGTGTTTACTTGTGTGTGATATCATGTGCGATGCAAGCAGTCCTGCAGAGTGTTTACTTGTGTGTGATATCATGTGCGATGCAAGCAGTCCTGCAGAGTGTTCACTTGTGTGTGATATCATGTGCGATGCAAGCAGTCCTGCAGAGTGTTTACTTGTGTGTGATATCATGTGCGGTACAAGCAGTCCTACTGAGTGTTTACTTGTGTGTGATATCATGTGCGATGCAAGCAGTCCTGCAGAGTGTTTACTTGTGTGTGATATCATGTGCGATACAAGCAGTCCTGCAGAGTGTTTACTTGTGTGTGATATCATGTGCGATGTAAGCAGTCCTGCAGAGTGTTTACTTGTGTGTGATATCATGTGCGGTACAAGCAGTCCTACTGAGTGTTTACTTGTGTGTGATATCATGTGCGGTACAAGCAGTCCTACTGAGTGTTTACTTGTGTGTGATATCATGTGCGATGCAAGCAGTCCTGCAGAGTGTTTACTTGTGTGTGATATCATGTGCGATACAAGCAGTCCTGCAGAGTGTTTACTTGTGTGTGATATCATGTACGATGCAAGCAGTCCTGCAGAGTGTTTACTTGTGTGTGATATCATGTGCGATACAAGCAGTCCTGCAGAGTGTTTACTTGTGTGTGATATCATGTGCGATGCGAGCAGTCCTGCAGAGTGTTTACTTGTGTGTGATATCATGTGCGATGCGAGCAGTCCTGCAGAGTGTTCACTTGTGTGTGATATCATGTGCGATGCAAGCAGTCCTGCAGAGTGTTTACTTGTGTGTGATATCATGTGCGGTACAAGCAGTCCTACTGAGTGTTTACTTGTGTGTGATATCATGTGCGATGCAAGCAGTCCTGCAGAGTGTTTACTTGTGTGTGATATCATGTGCGATGCAAGCAGTCCTGCAGAGTGTTTACTTGTGTGTGATATCATGTGCGGTACAAGCAGTCCTACTGAGTGTTTACTTGTGTGTGATATCATGTGCGATGCAAGCAGTCCTGCAGAGTGTTCACTTGTGTCTGATATCATGTGCGGTACAAGCAGTCCTGCAGAGTGTTTACTTGTGTGTGATATCATGTGCGATGCAAGCAGTCCTGCAGAGTGTTTACTTGTGTGTGATATCATGTGCGATGCAAGCAGTCCTGCAGAGTGTTTACTTGTGTGTGATATCATGTGCGGTACAAGCAGTCCTGCAGAGTGTTTACTTGTGTGTGATATCATGTGCGATGTAAGCAGTCCTGCAGAGTGTTTACTTGTGTGTGATATCATGTGCGATGTAAGCAGTCCTGCAGAGTGTTTACTTGTGTGTGATATCATGTGCGATACAAGCAGTCCTGCAGAGTGTTTACTTGTGTGTGATATCATGTGCGATGCAAGCAGTCCTGCAGAGTGTTCACTTGTGTCTGATATCATGTGCGGTACAAGCAGTCCTACAGAGTGTTTACTTGTGTGAGATATCATGTGCGATGCAAGCAGTCCTGCAGAGTGTTTACTTGTGTGTGATATCATGTACGATGCAAGCAGTCCTGCAGAGTGTTTACTTGTGTGTGATATCATGTGCGATACAAGCAGTCCTGCAGAGTGTTTACTTGTGTGTGATATCATGTGCGATGCAAGCAGTCCTGCAGAGTGTTTACTTGTGTGTGATATCATGTGCGATGCAAGCAGTCCTGCAGAGTGTTCACTTGTGTGTGATATCATGTGCGATGCAAGCAGTCCTGCAGAGTGTTTACTTGTGTGTGATATCATGTGCGGTACAAGCAGTCCTACTGAGTGTTTACTTGTGTGTGATATCATGTGCGATGCAAGCAGTCCTGCAGAGTGTTTACTTGTGTGTGATATCATGTGCGATACAAGCAGTCCTGCAGAGTGTTTACTTGTGTGTGATATCATGTGCGATGTAAGCAGTCCTGCAGAGTGTTTACTTGTGTGTGATATCATGTGCGGTACAAGCAGTCCTACTGAGTGTTTACTTGTGTGTGATATCATGTGCGGTACAAGCAGTCCTACTGAGTGTTTACTTGTGTGTGATATCATGTGCGATGCAAGCAGTCCTGCAGAGTGTTTACTTGTGTGTGATATCATGTGCGATACAAGCAGTCCTGCAGAGTGTTTACTTGTGTGTGATATCATGTACGATGCAAGCAGTCCTGCAGAGTGTTTACTTGTGTGTGATATCATGTGCGATACAAGCAGTCCTGCAGAGTGTTTACTTGTGTGTGATATCATGTGCGATGCGAGCAGTCCTGCAGAGTGTTTACTTGTGTGTGATATCATGTGCGATGCGAGCAGTCCTGCAGAGTGTTCACTTGTGTGTGATATCATGTGCGATGCAAGCAGTCCTGCAGAGTGTTTACTTGTGTGTGATATCATGTGCGGTACAAGCAGTCCTACTGAGTGTTTACTTGTGTGTGATATCATGTGCGATGCAAGCAGTCCTGCAGAGTGTTTACTTGTGTGTGATATCATGTGCGATGCAAGCAGTCCTGCAGAGTGTTTACTTGTGTGTGATATCATGTGCGGTACAAGCAGTCCTACTGAGTGTTTACTTGTGTGTGATATCATGTGCGATGCAAGCAGTCCTGCAGAGTGTTCACTTGTGTCTGATATCATGTGCGGTACAAGCAGTCCTGCAGAGTGTTTACTTGTGTGTGATATCATGTGCGATGCAAGCAGTCCTGCAGAGTGTTTACTTGTGTGTGATATCATGTGCGATGCAAGCAGTCCTGCAGAGTGTTTACTTGTGTGTGATATCATGTGCGATGCATGCAGTCCTGCAGAGTGTTTACTTGTGTGTGATATCATGTGCGATGCAAGCAGTCCTGCAGAGTGTTTACTTGTGTGTGATATCATGTGCGGTACAAGCAGTCCTGCAGAGGGTTTACTTGTGTGTGATATCATGTGCGATGCAAGCAGTACAGCAGAGTGTTTACTTGTGTGTGATATCATGTGCGATGCAAGCAGTCCTGCAGAGTGTTTACTTGTGTGTGATATGTGCGATGCAAGCAGTCCTGCAGAGTGTTTACTTGTGTGTGATATCATGTGCGATGCAAGCAGTCCTGCAGAGTGTTTACTTGTGTGTGATATCATGTGCGATGCAAGCAGTCCTGCAGAGTGTTCACTTGTGTGTGATATCATGTGCGGTACAAGCAGTCCTACTGAGTGTTTACTTGTGTGTGATATCATGTGCGATACAAGCAGTACAGCAGAGTGTTTACTTGTGTGTGATATCATGTGCGATGCAAGCAGTCCTGCAGAGTGTTTACTTGTGTGTAGGGCTGGGCGATATATCGATATAAACGATACATCGCGGGTTCGTCTCTGTGCGATTATAGAAAATGACTATCGTAATATTCGAGTATACATTCTCACGCAGTTGCTTTTAGCTGCGGGCATTACACTACAGTCTCTTCTCACTCCTTCTCGTCTCTCCTTCTCACAGAGACGTAAAACAAGCCCGCCTTCCTACATGCGTCACATCCTGTCACGCGTGTAACGTCGTACGCTCTCGCCGAGAGAGCTGAGGCTGCGGCAGCTGAGGCGGGTCGTGCAAGCGCAGGGAGTGACATTACGAGAGAGAAGGTGCGAAACTGACCACAAATGGAGGAAGAACAATTAGTGCCCAAAAAAACAGCAGCTCCACTAGTCCAGTAGTGATGGACTAGTGGAGCGGTTGAACCGCAGCATGCAGCAGCAGCTGGCCATCCGGTTCAAAGTTCCACAAGCTGCACCACTGCCCTGCTGATGTTGGTTTGGGAGATCTGGACACCTGCTGAGTTGGCGTTTGGGAGACCACCGGGCAGCCCCGAGGATCAACCGGGACTGGAATACGCTCGGAAGTTTCAAGATCGGATGGAAGCAGCACACTCCTTTGCGCGAGACCAGTTGGAGAAGGCGGGTTTAAGGCAAAAGAGGAACCATGACGTGCGGAGCAAGGGCCTGGCGAGCTGGTCTGGGTGTTGTTGAGTTTGACCGGGGAATTTAAACTGCTGGTCTCTCCCAAGTTCTTTCGATGACACAAGCTGATTCTAAATCAATCCCAGACAGAGGAAGATATAAAATACTTTATTCCAAAGCTTTGGGAGACCAATCTACCTACAACACCTTTCAATCGCAATGCCCAAATTGATCTAACATTCAAACGGGAGGAGACTACTTCTTCAATCCGCAAACAGCCCCCGCCCTCCCCATATGGGACATACAGGTTCCTTGTTCCTAAAGGTTCCTAATGATAAGATATTTAGGAAGTACTCCAACTTCCTACATTCCAAAGCTTCAAGGTTAACACACACACAGTTGACTTGCAGACAACCAGAAAGAGAACAAATGGAAAAACACTAGCTGTTTCAAATATGACTACAGAAAGAAATAACTCTAAAATATGGATATATGTAGATATCTATCTCCGTCAGTGTACACGCCCTAAAGAAAAAAAGGACCTTGCCCCAAGTTGGACAGTCATTGGGACGGTCCGTGTAGGGTAAGTAGTGTATAGAGTTGCAGTGTCCCCTAAGGGCCGAAAGGTTGTTCTGCTTAGAGACCGTTTGGCACCCTACAGGGGTAGAGAAGTTCCCCAGTTTGAGGCGGCACCTGCCTCGCCAGATGGCACTGGACAGTTAGTGGATCAAGGTTACCCATATTCCACTATTGTTGTCCCCGTTCAGCCGTTAGCGCCACGTGTTGATGGACCTGAGTTTGAACAGGTGGCTAACAGCAGCTCGTGTATGTGTGTGCATTATTTTGGAACTACCGGCAAGTTACCGCTTGTTAATTAAGCGATTGAAAAGCGCATCCTCGTTTGTGTGACTCCTTCTCACCGCGGGCATTACAGTATGCTAGATTATTTTTTATTGCTAATTTTATATGTATACACCTCAGTCATATTGTGGTACTTGATGCATGCTAACATTAGCAGGCTAGATTTTTTTTAACTACATACAACTCAGTGTCACATATTTTGGTATTTCGCTAATGCTATTTTAGCATTATAGCACAGTACTGTTAGCATGCTAGCCTTTTCAGCTCATTTTGCTGATATTTTTGCTTGCGTGACGCTATCCGGCCAGAGAGCTAACTGTTAGCATCTCAGTGCGGCTTTGGCTCTTCATTATTGCCAGTAAATGTCAAGCGAGATTTGATCTTCTACAAACCCCGTTTCCATATGAGTTGGGAAATGGTGTTAGATGTAAATATAAACAAAATACAATGATTTGCAAATCATTTTCAACCCATATTCAGTTGAATATGCTACAAAGACAACATATTTGATGTCCAAACTGATAAACATTTTTTTTTGCAAATAATGTTTAACTTTAGAATTTGATGCCAGCAACACATGACAAAGAAGTTGGGAAAGGTGGCAATAAATACTGATAAAGTTGAGGAATGCTCATCAAACGCTTATTTGGGACATCCCACAGGTGTGCAGGCTAATTGGGAACAGGTGGGTGCCGTGATTGGGTATAAAAACAGCTTCCCAAAAAATGCTCAGTCCTTCACAAAAAGGATGGAGCGAGGTACACCCCTTTGTCCACAACTGAGTGAGCAAATAGTCAAACAGTTTAAGAACAACGTTTCTCAAAGTGCAATTGCAAGAAATTTAGGGATTTCAACATCTACCCTCCATAATATCATCAAAAGGTTCAGAGAATCTGGAGAAATCACTCCACGTAAGCGGCATGGCCGGAAACCAACATTGAATGACCGTGACCTTCGATCCCTCAGACGGCGCTGTATCAAAACCTGACATCAATCTCTAAAGGATATCACCACATGGGCTCAGGAACACTTCAGAAAACCACTGTCACTAAATACAGTTCGTCTCTACATCTGTAAGTGCAAGTTAAAGCTGTAAGTATGCAAAGCAAAAGCCGTTTATCAACAACATCCAGAAACACCGCCGGCTTCTCTGGGCCCGAGAGCATCTAAGATGGACTGATGCAAAGTGGAAAAGTGTTCTGTGGTCTGACGAGTCCACATTTCAAATTGTTTTTGGAAATATTCGACATTGTGTCATCCGGACCAAAGGGGAAGCAAACTATCCAGACTGTTATCGACGCAAAGTTCCAAAGCCAGCATCTGTGATGGTATGGGGGTGCATTAGTGCCCAAGGCATGGGTAACTTACACATCTGTGAAGGCACCATTAATGCTGAAAGGTACATACAGGTTTCGGAACAACACATGCTGCCATCTAAATGCCGTCTTTTTCATGGACGCCCCTGCTTATTTCAGCAAAACAATGCCAAGCCACATTCAGCATGTGTTACAACAGCGTGGCTTCGTAAAAAAAGAGTGCGGGTACGTTCCTGGCCCGCCTGCAGTCCAGACCTGTCTCCCATCGAAAATGTGTGGCGCATTATGAAGCGTAAAATACGACAGCGGAGACTGTTGAACGACTGAAGCTCTACATAAAACAAGAATGGGGAAAAAAATTCCACTTTCAAAGCTTCAACAATTAGTTTCCTCCGTTCCCAAATGTTTTTTGAGTGTTGTTAAAAGAAATGGTGATGTAACACAGTGGTGAACACGCCCTTTCCCAACTACTTTGGCACGTGTTCTAAATTCTAAATGAATTATTATTTGAAAAAAAAAAATAATAATAATGTTTGAGTTTGAACATCAAATATGTTGTCTCTGTAGTGCATTCAACTGAATATGGGTTGAAAAGGATTTGCAAATCATCGTATTCCGTTTATATTTATATCTAACACAATTTCCCAACTCATATGGAAACGGGGTTTGTAGATCGTTATTGTAACGCTCCCTCATGTGTCCTGCAGGGCTGCTGGTGGGCGTCATCCTGCGCTACGGCATCCCCGCCACCAGCTACCACAACAGGAGCCCCCCCAGCTGCTCTCTGGCCACGCGGCCCACCAGCAGCCTGGTGCTCAACGTCAGCGGCAGGCTGTTGGAGTTCACCCTCAAGGGCCAGATCGACTCGGCCGACATCCACAACGTGGAGCAGAACGACATGTTACGCAAGGTGAAGCCGGGAAAATACGCCTTTTCTACTGCGCTCCACTAACCCCTGACGCTCCCGCACAGGTGACCTTTGACCCCGAGGTGTTTTTCAACATCCTGCTGCCTCCCATCATCTTCCATGCGGGTTATAGCCTGAAGAAGGTGAGAGCTCTCCACCCAGCATCCTCATCTACACTAAACTATTGTTTGTCATCTTTGCACTGGGCGGCCATTTTTGTAGTCCTTTGATAGTGGAGTGTAAATAATCCATACTGTGTAGTCCATTTGTGTACTGACTATTGTATAATTTTCTACCAGTCATCTTTGCACTGAGCGGCCATTTTTGTAGTCCTTTGTTGGGGGAGTGTCAATACTACATACCGCGTAGTCAATTTATGTACTGAATATTGTGTAATTTTCTACGACTTTGGCCATTTTTGTAGTCCTTCGTTAGTGTAGTGTAAATACTACTTACTGTGTAGTCCATTTGTGTACTGACTATTGTGTCCTTTTTTACCAGTCATTATTGCACTGAGCGACCATTTTTGTAGTCCTTTGCCAGTGTAGTGTAAATATTACGCACTGTGTAGTCCATTTGTGTACTGACTATTGTGTCCTTTTCTACCAGTCATCTTTGCACTGGGCAGCCATTTTTGTAGTCCTTTGTTAGTGTAGTGTAAATATTACGCACTGTGTAGTCCATTTGTGTACTGACTATTGTGTCCTTTTCTACCAGTCATTTTTGCACTGGGCAGCCATTTTTGTAGTCCTTTGTTAGTGTAGTGTAAATGCTACTCATTGTGTAGTCCATTTGTGTACTGACTATTGCGTAATATTCTACCAGTCATCTTTGCACTAGGTGGCCATTTTTGTAGTCTTTTATAGTGTACTGCAAATACTACATACTGTGTTGTCCTTTCCTACCAGTAATCTTTGCACTGGGCAGCCATTTTTGTAGCCCTTTGTTAGTGTAGTGTAAATATTACGCACTGTGTAGTCAATTTATGTACTGAATATTGTGTAATTTTCTACGACTTTGGCCATTTTTGTAGTCCTTTTGATAGTGTAGTGTAAATACTACATAGAGTGTAGTCCATTTGTGTACTGACTAATGTCTCCTTTTCTACCATCCATCCATTTCCTACCGCTTGTCCCTTTTTTGGTGTCGCGGAGGGTGCTGGAGCCTATCTCAGCTGCATTCGGGCGGAAAGTGGGGTACACCCTGGACAAGTCGCCATCTCATCACAGTCCTTTTCTACCACTTTGGCCATTTTTGTAGTCCTTCGTTAGTGTAGTGTAAATACTACTTACTGTGTAGTCCATTTGTGTACTGACTATTGTGTCATTTTTTACCAGTCATTATTGCATTGAGCAACCATTTTTGTAGTCCTTTGTTAGTGTAGTGTAAATATTACGCACTGTGTAGTCCATTTGTGTACTGACTATTGTGTCATTTTTTACCAGTCATTATTGCACTGAGCAACCATTTTTGTAGTCCTTTGTTAGTGTAGTGTAAATATTACGCACTGTGTAGTCCATTTGTGTACTGACTATTGTGTCATTTTCTACCAGTCATTTTTGCACTGGGCGGCCATTTTTGTAGTCCTTTGTTGGGGGAGTGTCAATACTACATACCGCGTAGTCAATTTATGTACTGAATATTGTGTAATTTTCTACGACTTTGGCCATTTTTGTAGTCCTTTTGATAGTGTAGTGTAAATACTACTTACTGTGTAGTCCATTTGTGTACTGACTATTGTGTCATTTTCTACCAGTCATTTTTGCACTGGGCGGCCATTTTTGTAGTCCTTTGTTGGGGGAGTGTCAATACTACATACCGCGTAGTCAATTTATGTACTGAATATTGTGTAATTTTCTACGACTTTGGCCATTTTTGTAGTCCTTTTGATAGTGTAGTGTAAATACTACATAGAGTGTAGTCCATTTGTGTACTGACTAATGTCTCCTTTTCTACCATCCATCCATTTTCTACCGCTTGTCCCTTTTTGGGGTCGCGGAGGGTGCTGGAGCCTATCCCAGCTGCATTCGGGCGGAAAGCGGGGTACACCCTGGACAAGTCGCCACTTTATCACAGTCCTTTTCTACCACTTTGGCCATTTTTGTAGTCCTTCGTTTGTGTAGTGTAAATACTACTTACTGTGTAGTCCATTTGTGTACTGACTATTGTGTCATTATTGCACTGAGCGACCATTTTGTAGTCCTTTGTTAGTGTAGTGTAAATATTACGCACTGTGTAGTCCATTTGTGTACTGACTATTGTGTCATTATTGCACTGAGCGACCATTTTTGTAGTCCTTCGTTTGTGTAGTGTAAATACTACTTACTTTGTAGTCCATTTGTGTACTGACTATTGTGTCATTATTGCACTGAGCGACCATTTTTGTAGTCCTTTGTTAGTGTAGTGTAAATATTACGCACTGCGTAGTCCATTTGTGTACTGACTATTGTGTCCTTTTCTACCAGTCATCTTTGCACTGGGCAGCCATTTTTGTAGTCCTTTGTTAGTGTAGTGTAAATATTACGCACTGTGTAGTCCATTTGTGTACTGACTATTGTGTCCTTTTCTACCAGTCATTTTGCACTGGGCAGCCATTTTTGTAGTCCCTTTGTTAGTGTAGTGTAAATACTACTTATTGTGTAGTCCATTTGTGTCCTGACTATTGCGTGATTTTCTACCAGTCATCTTTGCACTAGGTGGCCATTTTTGTAGTCTTTTATAGTGTAGTGCAAATACTACATACTGTGTTGTCCTTTTCTACCAGTAATCTTTGCACTGGGCAGCCATTTTTGTAGTCTTTGTTAGTGTAGTGTAAATATTACGCACTGTGTAGTCCATTTGTGTACTGACTATTGTGTCCTTTTCTACCAGTCATTTTTGCACTGGGCAGCCATTTTTGTAGTCCTTTGTTTGTGTAGTGTAAATATTACGCACTGTGTAGTCCATTTGTGTACTGACTATTGCGTAATATTCTACAGTCATCTTTGCACTAGGTGGCCATTTTTGTAGTCCTTTATAGTGTAGTGCAAATACTACATATTGTGTTGTCCTTTTCTACCAGTAATCTTTGCACTGGGCAGCCATTTTTGTCGCCCTTTGTCAATGTAGTGTAAATATTACTTATTGTGTAGTCCATTTGTGTACTGACTATTGCGTAGTTTCCTACCAGTCATCTTTGCACTGGTCAGCCATTTTTGTAGTCCTTTGTTAGTGTAATGTAAATACTACATACCGTGTAGTCCATTTGTGTACTGACTATTTGGACATTTTCTACCAGTAATCTTTGCACTGGGCGGCCATATTTGTAGTCTTTTGTTAGTATAGTGTATATACTACATACCGTGTAGTCCATTTTGTGTCCTTTTCTCCCACTTCATCTTTGCATATGGCGGCCAACAAGTACTGTGACTTTAAGCAGTTTACAAGTAATGTTTACGGGGTTAAAGTTCACGTAAAGATAAACAAATGTTCACATATTTGATCTAAAACTGGTTCGATTATGCAACTCCCCCCCCCCCCACCCCCGCCTCCCACACACACAAAACAACAGATAACAAAGCAACAATGTCACAAAAATAAAATATACATGTGAATAATATTATAAAAACATAAAAAGTCCACAAAATAATAGAAAAACTAACGATGTCACAAAAATAAAATGTATAAAAATATACATATAAATACAATTATAACAATAAGGCCACAAAACAACAGAGAAAAAAGTAACAGTGGAACACACATAAAATATGTAATATAAATAAATAAATAAAGATATAAAAGAGGTCAGGTGGATACATCCGCCTGTACTCAAGTGTAGGAACATTTCTCTGAATTTATTTCAAATGTTGCAAGAATGTTTTCTCACCAAAGTCTTTTTTCTTCTTCTTCTTTTTCTTCTTCTTCTTCTTCTTCTTCTTCTTCTTCTTTTGTCTCTCAGAAACTCTTCTTCAGGAATCTGGGCTCCATTCTCACCTACGCCTTTCTGGGCACCGCCGTGTCCTGTTTCGTCATCGGGTGATTATTATTATTGTTATTCATATTTATTGTTTCGTCATTTGGTGTTTATTATTATTGTTAGTCATATTTACTGTTTCGTCATCGGGTGAATATTATTATTGTTATTCATATTTATTGTTTTGTCTTTGGGTGATTAATATTAGTGTTATTAATATTTATTGTTTCTTCATTGAGTTATCTATATTATTGTTATTATTATTATTTATTGTTCCGTAATTGGGTGATTAATAATATTATTATCAATATTCATTGTTTTGTCATCGGGTGATTAATATTTTTGTTATTTTTGTTTATTGTTTTGTCATTGGATGATACAATTATTATTATTAACATTTATTGTTTTGTCATTGGGTGATTAATATTATTGTTATTATTATTAGTATTATTATTTGTTGTTTTGTCATCGGGTGATTACTATTATTGTTGTTATTGTTATTATTATTTGTATTACTTATTGTTTCCTCATCAGGTGATTATTATTATTGTTACTATCATTTATTGTTTTGTCATTGGGTGAATAAAATATTAGTATTATTATTATTTATTGTTTCATCATTGGGTGATTAATATTATAGTTATTATTATTTCTTGTTTCGTCGTCAGGTGATTAATATTATTGCTATCATTTTTGTTTGTATTAGTATTATTATTTATTGTTTCGTCACCGGGTGATTAATATAATTGTTATTTATTGTTTTGTCATCGGGTGATTAATATTATTGTTATTGTTATTATTATTATTATTATTATATATTGTTTCACCATTGGGTGATGAATATTATTGTTATTATTATTTATTGTTTTGTCATCGTGATTAATATTATTGTTATATTATTATTAGTGTTATTATTTATTTGTTGTCATTGGGTGATTGATGTTATTGTTATTATTATTGGTAATATTATTTATTGTTTTGTCATCGGGTGATTAATATTATTGTTGTTATTGTTATTATTTGTGTTATTACTTATTGTTTCCTCATCGGGTGATTATTATTATTGTTACTATAATGTATTGTTTTGTCATTGGGTGATTAATATTATTGTTATTATTAGTATTGTTATTTATTGTTTCATCATTAATATTATAGTTATCATTATTTATTGTTTTGTCATCGGGTGATTAATATCATTGTTGTTATTAGTAGTATTATTATGTATTGTTTCGTCATTGGGTGATTAATATTATTTTTGTTTATTTTTTTGTGATTGTTGATTAATATTGTTATTATATTTATTGTTAATATTATTACAATTTATTGTTTCATGATTGGGTTATTAATATTATTGTTATTATTGTTGTTACCATTTTTTGTTTTGGGATCAGGTGAATAATATTATTGTTATTGTTATTATTGTTGTTATTATTTTATTTTATTTTATTGGAGTATGCCATTTGGACAAAAGTGTTGGGACCAAGAGTTGGTTAAC
>NC_084636.1:32125155-32127655 GCF_033978795.1 Nerophis ophidion | reverse complement strand
ATGAACTTACATTCATATTTTGTTGAAGTATTATTCAATAAATGTATTTATAAGGGATTTTTGAATTGTTGCTATTTTAAAAAAAATCTCACATACCCCTTGGCATACCTTCAAGTACCCCCATTTGAGAACCACTGATCTAAGTAACTTCACTTCCTGTTGACCACGGTGGACATCTTGTAGACTAGACCAGTGGTCCACAACCACCGGGCCGCGGCCGTGGCTCGATTGGTACCGGGCCGCAGAACAATTTTTTATTATTTTTTTTAAATTATTATTAAATCAACATAAAAAACACAAGATACACTTACAATTAGTGCACCAACCCCCCAAAAAATCCCTTTTTCATGAAAAAAAATAAGAATATTGATAATAAGAATAATTAATTTGTTAGATAATTATTATTAATATTACAATATATATCATATTATACTTTATTTGTGATTATATACATACAATTGATTATATAATAATAATCTAATTATTTGATCATTCTTTTTAATTACTTTTTATGTAACAAAAATAATATATAGTACAGCAAGACCAGTATTGATCTTATATTATAATAAACAGATTCACTAATAAATGTATAACATAGTGTATGTAATATTATCAACATCCATGTTTATACAGTTTGCTAAGTACAATATCAATTAAACAAAATCACCTTTTTATTTAACCAATTATGCATTAATTATATTGAATAAAACACTTTTTGTTATGTACCATACGCTACATTTTATTCAAATTCATGTATTTGATTTCAACAATAAAATATTGTATTTATATCCTGTGTAAGTATTTTTATATAGGGAGTATACATGCATGTATTTATGTATGATATGACAAGTACAGTTCTGTATTAATCAAAATGTTCTATCTAAAATTTAGTTTTTATTATGATTATTCTAAAAAGATCTTCGTGAGCCCGTCAGACAGTTTGAATACAGTCTTTCTATTTTCATTTAACTGTCTGGATTGCTTTTTGGCAGTCCTTTCAAGGCGTATTGCTGCGTGCGCTCATTGTTATGTGTCTTTCTCGCTTTCTCTTTTTCTCTCTCTCAACCCCAACCCCTTGTCTCGTCCCCGCTGCTGCTAATAAAGGCGACAGGTGATTAGATAACAAGGTCCACCTGGGCCATCTACTCACCTGTCGCTGTCTTCGAGGCTGGTCCTCGCCGCACCCTGTTACCGCGGCAGGCCCGCAGGGCACGCCCCCTCCACGATTATATATGATGCAACATAAATATTTGTATATAACTTAGTAGTTATGATCATAATTGACCATAGTGAATTTGTGATAAATAATACATTAAATACATGATTAATATTGTATAATATCGATGTACTATTATGAACATATATACTGTATATACAGTACCCAAGGTAAATACAGAATGATTGATTGTTATAATAACATAATTATAATCTATTAATAAATGATAGTTCATGTATTTATTATATTAATTGAAGTGAATTATATTTATATAGCGCTTTTCTCTAGTGACTCAAAGCGCTTTACATAGTGAAACCCAATATCTAAGTTACATTTAAACCAGTGTGGGTGGCACTGGGAGCAGGTGGGTAAAGTGTCTTGCCCAAGGACACAACGGCAGTGACTAGGATGGCGGAAGCGGGAATCGAACCTGCAACCCTCAAGTTGCTGACACGGCCGCTCTACCAACCGAGCTATGCCGCCGTTGTATTAAATATACAATGTTTATGTAAATTATGAATGGTATTAATTGAACAAATCAACCTATTGATTAATTAAGATTACAATGATTATTATCAGTGTCTGTTATTAGAACAACAATTGCATGTTTTTATTGATGGTTTGTATTGTTTGTTTGTGTCCCTAATGTATTGTCCATCAGCTGTTTGAGCTCCTCCACTTCCTGGCTGAGAACTTCATCTTCTCCTACATGGGCCTGGCTCTCTTCACCTTCCAGAAGCACGTCTTCAGCCCCCTCTTCATCGCAGGAGCGTCCGTATCCTTTCCCCCCCCGCCCCCCCCCAACCCTCCTCGACACTCTTTCGCCGCCGGCGTCTTAACTCCACCGCCGCTCAGGTGGCCATCTTCATCGGGCGGGCGCTCAACATCTACCCGCTGTCCTTCCTGCTCAACCTGGGCCGCAGACACAAGATCTCAGGCAACCTGCAGCACATGATGATGTTTGCGGGTAAGCTCCGCCTCCTCCTCCTCCGCCGCAGCCGCTGTTTCATTGCCTTTGTCTCGCCGCTCGCAGGCCTGCGCGGTGCCATGGCCTTCGCCCTGGCCATCCGGGACACGGCCACCTACGCCCGGCAGATGATCTTCACCACCACGCTGCTCATCGTCTTCTTCACCGTCTGGGTCTTTGGGGGCGGGACCACCCCCATGTTGTCATGGCTGCACATCAGGTGACCTTTTCTTGGCCTAAAGACCTTCATTAATGCTTTAATGGTGTTGGAGGCATGATAAAATCAACACAACCAATGTTGTAATGGCACTAAACTG